>NC_056741.1:1960852631-1960871803 GCF_019279795.1 Protopterus annectens | reverse complement strand
GAACTGATCTACCGAGCTATTAAAAAATTGCAAAGTCCACTGAGACATCGAGTGGATGGCCCCCCGATGCAATAGGTCCAAAGCTGCGGCGACACTTCTCCTAAGCCAGTCACCAGTTTGCGGTGCTCAGGTGCTTTGCAGCTGATACCCACTACTTCTGATTCGCAGGCCTCTACTGAGACCCATTCGGAGTCCAGTATGCCGCGAGATGCTTCAGCTGTGGAACCTGCGGATGTCTCTACCTTGGATGGGTCCGGAGCCGCTGTGTAGGCACCGGCTTCTGAGGGTGTATTCAGGCCTCTACTGACTTGCGTATTAAACTGAAGATATCCTCTTCTTCTTCAAGGCCTAAATCTCGAACCATGCCTAAAAAACTGACTCCCAGACCACATGGTCAGGCCTCTATGCCTAAAAAAACAGATGATAAAAATGGCTGAAGACTTTATTACTTTAATCAGGGGAAGCCAGCCTTCCCACTCTGAGACCTAGGACTAAGTTTGTTTATGATACTTCCGACCAGGATTCTGAATTTTCTGTTACCTCTGATGACCAGGATTTACCCTTATCTACCTATGAGGATTTTGATGCTGAGGATTCCATTCCCTCTGCCCCCCCCCCCCCCCCCCCCCCAGAGGATTTCTCTTTTGGTGAAACCTTGCATACTCTCAGGGAGCATTTTCGTTGGGAAAGTCAGGATTTCTCTGATTCTAAAAAGAGGTTTAGGGATTTCTTACTCCTGCCCCAGCACAGGCCTTAGCCATTCCTCCTGTACTAGACATTGTTGATGATGCATTTGAAGAAGCTAGCTTGGCCCCTGACTCTTTACTTCCTGCTCCCGGGAAACCTTTTAGATATTACAGGGTCCCTGACTCTCACAAGTTCCTTTTCAAAAATCCTACTGCGGATCCTGAGACCATTTCACAAGGGCATTAAAGCTACTACTGCCAAAAATCCTACCCCCTCTGATAGAGATTCCTGGGCGCTGGATAGATGGGGTAAGAAAGTATACACTTCTGCAACTTTGGCCATTAGGGCTTTAAACTGCCAGTTTCATATGTTGAAGTATCAGCAGGATATTATTGGATTGCTTAAACAGAAAATGATATTGTTTCCTGATTGTGCTGAAAATAAGTATTTACAGGATTTATTGCATTCAGCTGAACAGGTTGGAAAACATACATTGCAATGTGGTTTTGACTCTCTAGAGGCCTCTTGCAGGGCTGCTGTAACTGGGTCTGTACGTAGAAGGCATGCTTGGCTTAAGGAGCAATCCCTACCAGATCATGTTAAAGCAAAATTACTGGATGCTCCCCTAAACCAGGACTGCCTGTTTGGCAACAAGGCAGAAGTTCTTAAAAGGATGGAAGAAGCTAAATCTATGCAAACTGTTAAAGATTTTTTACAAGTACAACCTCCAAGATTTAGTAGGCATTGGCCTTCCAAGAATTGGTCCTTTTCTGCCTCTTCCAGACCTTCTCAGTCCAAACCCAGATCCAGCAGAGCTCCCAGGCTGCAGTCCCAGGGTAGGCACAGGACTAAGCAGTGGGGGGCCTCCACTTCCAAATCCGGGAGTAATAAGACGCCCCCTATGGTAAACTGTCTCAATGACTTCCTTTTAAAGTTTCCAAGCACTTATCAACTGACTGCCCCTTTGGGGGAAAGATTGATCTTCATGCAAAGAACTGGGAACTCGTTACCCAGGACAAATGGGTTTAAAATATAGTGTCCCAGGGATACAGATTTCACTTCCACACGTTGCCAACACCAAACGGGTGGCCAGACCTACCCCCAAGTCACTGGGCAGAGGCCCAAAAACAAGTACTTTCCCTCTTAAGCATGGGCGCTATTCAGCTGATACCAGAAGAGGAAAAGGGACAAGGATTATACTAGGAGACTTTTCCTGGTACCCAGAAAAGACAATTCATGGCGTCCTATCCTGGACCTGTCTACTCTAAAACACTGTTTTTTAGCGATTCCAAAATTCAAGATGCTGACTCTTCACCAGTTGCTTCCTATGCTAGGCAAAGATGCCTGGTTGGCAACACTAGATTTAAAAGAAGCATACCTGCACATCCCAATCAGGGAATCTTGCAGAAGATACCTACGCTTCAAGGCAGGCTACATGCACTATCAGTTCTCTGCACTGCCCTTTGGCTTATCTACTGCGCCCAAGGTATTTATAAAGTGCCTAGCTCCAGTTATTGCATTTTGCAGGCAAAGACATATTCAAATATACCCATACCTGGATGATTGTCTAATTCAGGTAGAAAGCCAGGACATACATTTGAATCATCTGGCCTTTGTACAAAGGGTTCTAACTTGTCTGGGGTACACCATAAATGAAAAGAAATCACACCTGGTACCCTGTCAACAAATTATATTCCTGGGAGCAAGCTTGAATACAACTTCCCAGATGGCTTTCGTCACGCCAGAGAGAAATTCATTTGACAACCTACTTCAAACAAGTGGCCACAAAAACACTGCTATCTGCAAGACAAATAGCCTTGGGGTTCATGGCCTCCTGCATTCTTCTAATTCCATATGCAAGACTGCATATGAGGAAACTACAGTGGTATCTAAAAAGCTTATGGTGTCAACATTCTCAGGATCTAGAAGCAATGATTCCTGTCATACCTTGCCTACGCTTAGAGTTCCTTTGGTGGGCAGAGGCCTGCCACCAAAGAAAGGACTACCTTTCACACCACCCCCTGCCACCCAAACCCTAACAACAGACGCATCAGACTATGCATGGTGGCCTCACCTGGCAGGGAAGTGCATTCAGGGCAAATGGAACCCAAGTCAAATGCATCTGCATATCAATCAAAAGGAAATGTTAGCTGTACAGAATGCTCTGACAGCCTTCAAGGAACACCTTCTTCCAGGACAACTAATGGTAAAGACGGACAACACCACTGTTATGTGGTACATAAACAAACAAGTGCTTACTTATTCTTACCCCCTCTGCAGACTAGCCATGGCATTGTGGAACACAGCCTTGAGCTACCAAGTGCACCTACAAGCTCAATTCCTGCCAGGAAAATTATACACTGGCAGACGGACTAAGCAGAAACCTCATGGACCCACACGAGTGGAAACTGGAACCAAGGATTTTCAACATGTTGACAAGCAAATGGGGGAGCCAAGATATAGACCTGTTTGCCTCTCCCCAGAACTACCAATTGGACAAATTTTGCACAAGGACTCCCCACCAACAAGCCTGGAAAGTGGATGCTCTGTCCTTCAGTTGGAAAAACCTATCAGTCTATGCCCCCCCCCCCCCCCCATCTCTGCTCTCCAAAGTACTACTAAAAATCAAACCGGACAAACCAAGGATGATTTTGATTGCACCAGACTGGCCACACCAACACTGGTGTACCCCCTCCTGCGCTGTGTGTCATGGTTATCGCCATGGCACTTGCCTCAGACTCCTTCCCTGTTGTCTCAGCAGGAGAACCACATTCTGCACCCTCAGCTTCTAACACTGTGAACCTAGCAGCCTGGCTAATTACCTAATCTCTCCTTTACCATTCCTCAGTAAACCTGTGATGGATATCATTTTAGAGGCAAGGAGGCCTAGTACTAGAAAATCTTATGCTGAAAAATGGAAAAGATTCTGTGCCTGGAACCAGTCTCAAGGGATGAGCACAGCAGCACCCAATTTACCTCAGATTTTACAATACTTAACTGAGATGCTTCACAAGGGCCTGTCTTTTTCCTCCATCAAAATTCACGCCTCAGCCATTTCAGCTCATTATAATACAGAACCTCTCCTCTTCTCTCATCCACTGCTCAAGCAGTTCCTCAGAGGGGCCAAAAATTTGAGACCATCCAGGAGAGCTCCAACCCCAGCCTGGGACTTTAACTTTATTTTGGAGAAACTCACTCTACCTCCTTTCGAGCCAGCTGCAACTGCAGACTTAAAATTTCTTTCTTGGAAAAACAGCTTTCCTTTTAGCAATCATCCTTCATGCCCAAGGTGGTATCCAGTGTAGCTCTTAATCAGTACATTCATTTGCCAACCTTCTTTCCCAAGCCACCGAACAAAGGGGAACGGATACTGCATTCTTTAGATGTGCACAGACAACTTAGATTCTACTTGGACAGGACTAAACCTCAAAGGAAATGCTGCAGGGTCAGAGGGGAAGGCTATTTCAAAACAAACCATTTCTAAATGGATATTTTTGCTATAAGCACCATGGAAAATCTATCCCACAGGGGATCAGACCTCACTCCACCAGGGCTGCATCTACCTCTACAGCCTTTCACAGAGGCGTCCCTACCAGGGACATCCTAGAAGCTGCTACCTGGAGTTCTGTACATATTTTCACCAAGCATTATCATTTGTAAAATTTTCTCTAAATAGTTGTGTACACTTACGATAAATGTAGATGTTGGGGTGTATTCACTGTTGCAGTCCTGGTTACCCTTCCTCCAGCCTCCTAACTTCTTTTGGCTATACCTCAGCTTTCCTTTACTATGCTTAAAAGCTTTGTGGTGTATTTGCTTTTTTGTTGGAGGTATATCCTTGTATTTATATATTTAATTGCTTCCCATTAGGGGGTACCTGACATCCGGGGCAAAATAAACTGATGTAATGGCATCAGCTGCATGTTTTATACCCCTGACAACCTGACGTCATGGAAGAAGGGACAGTAACCGATGCAGGATCCTAGACTTTGTTAATCAGGATGACTGGCCTACCTGCAAGCAGATAAGCAATTCCGATAATCACAGCCACACAGGCAGAAACCGCACTCTCCAAAGCTAAGAATACAGCATCCATGGGACCAGATGACATCCCAGGCTGTGTACTACATGAACTACAAAATAAACTGGCACCTCAATTAAGTGTCATGTTTAATCATAGCCTCACTTCAGGCTTTGTGCCCACTGAGTGGCGCACAGCTACAGTTATCCCGCTCCACAAGGGAGGATCCACCTTGGATCCCGGGAACTACCGTCCCATCAGTCTGACAAGCCTGATTTGCAAGGGCATGGAACGCATTATCATGGAACTTGTACACAAAGACATTGGCAACCTTCAAACATTGGACCCCACCTAGTTTGGGTTTGTGAAGGGCCGATCTTGTCTCCTGAATCTGATTGACTTCTTCGAATCAGTCTCTAGAGCTGTGGACGAGGGTAAGGCAGTCCACACAGCCTATATGGACCTCACCAAGGCTTTTGACACCATCCCCCACTCTGTAATCATAAATAATCTTACTAAGTTGGGCATAAATCCCTACGTCACTCGATGGGTTGCTAACTGGCTTATTGACAGAACCCTGACTGTAAAAGTAGCTGACTCTAAATCCAGCTCTAGACAAGTGACAAGTGGAGTACCTCAGGGTTCAGTCCTGGGACCACTCTTGTTTGGCATCTACTTCTCTGAAGTACAGGCCAACACTAAGGGACTCTGACTAACAAAGTTTGCAGATGACTGCAAACTGGGAGCCATTATTGAATCCCCAAATTATGTGGATATTGTACAAAAGGACCTTACAGAAACAGATGCCTGGTGCCAGAGCCATGGGCTCAAGCTTAATGCCAAGAAATGTATAGTTATCCCCTTTGGAAAAAAAACACGTACCCATGAATTACCACATAGGTGGCAGGACACTAAACATCGAAAGTGTGATGAGAGACTTGGGGACACAGGTGGACAGTGGTCTCACTTTCGATAACCACAACATTCAGGAAATCTTATGTGGCACACCTCATCACTAAGGGCTTTTCATCCAGAAAAAAGGAGGTCATTGTCCCACTGTACTCATCCCTCATTAGACCCATTATGGAGTATAATGCCCTGTTTGGTATGTACCTCACAAGACATCTGCAACAGCTGGAAAGGCTACAGAAATACCTCACTAAAAGAATCACAGGCCTAAAGCAGATGCCATATACTGACTGTCTAAAAAAACTCCAGCTATACTCTGTTGCATATCTTCTACTCTGAGGCGATCTCTGCATAACATACAAGGCCATGTCAAACCCTGAGCTGTTGGACATGCTCCACTTAAAGAAATCCCAATCCCTCAGAGCCACACGCTCCAGGGATCTAAATCTTGTTATCACAATGAACAAAACATGCTGGAGGGATAGGTTCCTGACCCAGAGACTCCCCAAACTCTGGAATAGACTGCCCATACATACCAAGCAGAGCGCCTCATTGGCCCTCTTCAAAAGGAACCTTGATGATTGGATGGGAGATAGGAAATTCACCCCGGGGGTCATGTCAGTCGCCCTGTTAGACAGGGGCCTGGAGAAGTAAATATTGTGGGAAGAAATATCCAGGGAATTGTTATGGTTAGGCTTGCATAGGCCCTAGGGCCGATAGCCTAGTACCAACCTATGAACCTATAACCCAATTGTAATGACTAGAACAGTGAATACACTCTAACATCTACATTTATGGTAAGTGTACACAACTGTACTTTCTGTTCCTGCCCTAGATGCATGGATTAATCTAGAATACTGACACTACAGTGTAGCATAAAGTGGGTACTGCACTCCTAAGTGCGCTATCCTTTGGATAAGATGTTAAACCGAGGCCCCATCTCATTAGTTGTATTTCAGGTGGATATAAAATATCCCACGGCACCTGTTGAAAAGATAAGTAAAAAATTCTCTGATGCCTTGGCCAAATGTCCCCTTATAGTATAAATATCATCTCTGTTCTCCCCTGAGAGGTCACTAGCGTAATAGGACTAACCCAGTCTACAAAGGATTAAATAAATATGAAGGGAAAGCTCCATCGACATACAGGCAACCTTAAACTGTTCTCCCCTTTAAATATTTCCCTATTCCAACATAGCTGCAACCATGTAACTCTTCCTGTTGAAGGGGGTGGATGAAAAGGATTCCTGAGGGAACATTGTGGACTTCCATCTACCATGTTAAATGACTTTTGCATGTCTGAAAAATGAAGATTTAATGATCGAGAAAAATCAGCTTTCTAAAACCACTGGACATAAAGAAACATGAGTGTGACTGCTGTCGGGAGGCCCAGCACCTCGAGACACTTTTCACTGTGGAAGCAGTGAGAAGATAAGAAACTTTGGTCTGAGTCTGACTTCTGCCCATGGAAAGTACCGCTCTGTTTCACTGATCTTTGCAGCCTGTAAGTGTGAAGCAGGTTTGCTTTCTGTTTTTGGGACTTTGCCAAATTCAGTGTTATTCCCATTGAATTGCAATGATCCGAGAGTCCCTTGCTGATATTAGGTGTATATAAGAACATCTAAGAGCCATTTATCTAGTTATGGAAATACTTTGTGGCTGTATGTGAAAAAGTGTCTCATAACCATAAACATGCATTGGTTGAACACCTTGGGGACTGAGGTAAGACCAAATAGCAGAGTGTAGATCAAACCGACTAGCTCCATATCTGAGATGCAATAACCACCTAGATTACTTTGCTCTGTTAAATTGTAGGCGTCTTCTGCCAGAACTGACTTTGCAAGATCATGCAGAGTTTTTTTTTTTTTTTAATGGGAAAAAGTGCATTTAGGCGCCATAGATACAAAACTGGCCTGAAGGTGTTTCATTTTTCTAGCATAAAAATGACCTAAAGTAATATCTGCATCCTGTTTAGTATGATGGAATCTTCTGAATGGCACTTTAGTTTGAGAGGTTTAAAACCTCTTTTTCTGCTTTCCTCTGATGAGGTGGAATATCCCAAACAGAAGCATGCCAATAATTCAACAGTAAGATAAAACTATAAGTGAGAAGGTCACTAAAAAGGTCACTAAAAAAAAAAAAAAACAATCAGTAAAAACAAAGCTAGAACTTCCACTGAATGACCTCCCAAACCTCTTGTATCAGAGGCACATGGGATATATACAAATGATCCTTATGAACATCAGGTGTTTCAGCTAACTGGTTATTCTGAATGCCCATGACTTGTTTTGTCGTTTTAATGGACAATTTCAGGCCAATAAAGCCAAACCCCACTAGCTGTGGATATGCATATTTCGGCCTTGTTATGACCTCATCAGCACAGCACAAGCTGAGTGTTGGACTAAACATTAGAAACACAGGGTTATTATACCCAACTGATGTCCATTATCATTAGGGACACTGCAAAAGTATCAAAAACAACAAACTAAAACAAAACGTGTGAAGGTCACTAAAAAACCAATCAGACTTTTGCAAACCTACTAATTAATCTAATCAACCAGAAATAAAAAATACATCAAGTACAATTCAGTCGTTCATAGAGAAGGAAAAAAAAAAACTGTTTCAAAACAGTGAATTAGTTGTCATTTAATGTAAAATACATAATCATTAAGTATAAACACAAATGGAACTCATTGTAATTTACATTGTAAATGCATATCAACCCAGTACCACCAAAAAAACTATGAAGTACAATCCAAATTTTAAAGCCTTATCTTTAAGAATGCTAACCAGTGAAAGGTAGTGATTAATTCCTGCCTCATTATAAGCATTGAGAAGTAATTGCCTCACCACTTTGTTTTGTTCACGCATATTTTAAGATCCCCATCTCTCTCATCGCTAACAACCCAGTGAATAACAAAAATGGATGAATTTTCTAAAAACAGGGCATTTACCCTTCTTAATATCATATAGGCGCTTGTAAATTCTCTTTCAATTTCCTGGTAGTTTCCCAATGTAAAATGCTGGACATGAAGTACAGGTGGCCAAGTACACCAACATAGTGGAATTAGTTACACCTTCTGGGACAGCCTAGGGTCTTATTGAACTTTCCTCGCTAACGTAGGATCCATCGCTGATAAACTTACCAGATTTATAGCACCCCTATTTTCCCATTTTTGACCTAACAGTTTTACATGAACTAAAATGGCCGCTTTTCACCCCTACTCTGCGTAGCTAGTGAGGAATCCCCTAATGTGACTTTGAATTCAGCAGGAAATATTGCATTCTACCACTGAAGCTTTTCTATTGTATGGCACAACCGTGGCCCCATTTTAATCCATATTTTTCTCTGAAGCCCCAATTGACACGTCATTTACAGCATTCCTACAAACTCCTGGTTCACTCCCACCAAGAATAGGGGCATACTTACAACTTCTACCCCTAATAATTTCATCCTTGGTTTCCTTTAGTAGGGGGTCCAAGTTAACATCTTTCTTTAAGCATGTCAATCTACTTGTCTATCTCCCCAAAAATATTTGATTGTCAGAAACTAATCTTGAAAGAAGTACCATCTGCCCTTTAAATTTCTTTTTTGGAAAGTTGGATAGCAACTGTTAGTGTAAAAATGAAGTGGAATAAGTCTTATCGTGAAAGACGTTGGATAACTATCTTATTTGCACCTTACCCATACTAAAGGTGACATCAGGATAATTAATTTTATCTGTTTAGTAGGTATAGGTAAACCTTTTAAAAATTGGTTGTATGGCCTAAGTAATTGACAAATTAAAAAATATGAGGATGTCATCCAAAAACCTAAAATAACAAAAAGTTGTTTGTTCCATAAATGGAGAATCAAGTGAAAACTTGTCCTCCTAACCTGCTAAGACCAAATTGGAATGTATGGGAGCACATTTCATTCCTGTTGCAGCACCTGATGCCTGAGGTTTGCATACCCCTTCGAAAAAAAAAAAAAATTGTTGTTGAAAAACTGGCCCATAAATTCAAGTATCACTAAAATATTTATGTGCGCAATATTCCTGTTATCCTTCGGAATGTTAGAAAAATTTTGCAAACCCACATCATGGGGTATAACCGAGAACAAATTGACAGTGTCAGCTGTCACAAGTAAAATATCCACTTTGAATGGAATCCATCAAATCTCTGTAATAAAGGCAGAGTCCCGCACTGTATATGCTTTCTTTTCCATTAAATGTTTACAACAAAAATCAATAAATACCACTAAAGGCCCTGTTTTAGCTCTACCTGTTGCCATTATTGGCTTCAAAGCTGAATCCTAAACATTTTTTTTTGTATTTTGGGAATTACAAAACTTATAAACAAAAAAAGCATGGAGGTCTGCTGGCAGCCCCAACTACACTTAATTATTGAGCGCTTTTGTCGGAATTAAATCTTCAGACTTCTTCAGAATGAATGCAAAATATAAACCACTTCCTTAAATACATACAATCTTGTCACATGATCACAAATATTGAACGGATTGTGTGTTATCCCCTTCATGACTTCATTAAAACCCAAATTAAAGGAAATAATGATAAAAGGACAACAACAGCACTAATGAACCTAGCCATACCCCAAAGCATAGTACATAAATAGATGAATTACAAGTCAACAACTTTGGAGCCATAAAACATATTGACACATTCGTCACTGAAGCAACACATAACACTCTCTTTTTTGTCAAATCTCAAATATGAAATTCAGCCTTTAATTTTAAGAAGACTAGAAATAGATATGTCATTGAGCCCTGGTGGGTGTATGGCATCACACCTCATCTGCCACACCAGTTCCCTGTATTCAAGGAAGAGTAAAATTGGTCCCTGGAATGCCCTGAAAAAAGGCATATGATGAAATGTGGGCACTGTGCACAATGCCCTTATATCATAGAGAATAATGTTTTTCACATCAGGGATTATGGCAAGGTGGTCCTGCAGCAGCGTTTTAACTGCTTGAGCAGAGGTTTGGTATACATAGCTATTTGCCAATAATGTGAACAATTTTATATAGGTAAGACTATCAACAACTTCAGCAAATGTATTTATCAACATTTGTATGACATACGTAAAGGTAATATGAATAATGCACTCACCAAACACATTCATGAATTCCCCAACCACCACATTAAATTTAGTGCAATAGAACAAGTAGTGAATTGGGGTGGGGGGACCAATTTCTCAGTTCCAAAAGAAAGGGAGTCAGGCATGTTTAGTGCTGATGGAAACCACTTATTGAGGAATTGAATCATGTTAGCATTCTCTTCTTTCTCAGGAATTCCATATATTCTTATGTTATTCCTCCTTGATCTACTTTCAAGGCCTTCCATTTTCTCAATCAGCCTGGTGTTTTGTTTCAGAAGAAATTCATTTTGATGTTCATTTTCTGTCACTCTAGCATCTAGGTCAGTTACTGTTTCCTCTAAGGCAAGAATCTGTTCAGATTGTTTTTTTTTTTACTATTCCATTTAGAAGTTCCAGTTGTTTACTGCATTCTTGTTTGATAATATCCATTTTGTTTTCGAATTTGTCCATTTTAGTGACAGCTCTTGGATGTTTGTTATTATAAGATGTAGTTCTTTCTTCACTGCACTCTCCTGGTGTGAGTTCTTCGAGTTGCTCATCTTGAGATCTCCAGTAGAAAACAAAAACCAAAACTTAGAAAAACAAATTAATGAAGCGAAAAACATCACCAAGCACCAGTTTATTCCAAATGTTGTGCGCTTTTGTGTGAAGTGTCAAAACTTCTTCAGAACACCGTTTAAAATCCCAATTAAGCTTAAATACTGCAATTAAGTCACATGACTAAAAATTCCACCCCTCAATCCTTAAAACAATACATAAATCCAATATAAAGTTGTATACATATAAACACCTACACACACAAACCCTTGCCTGTCTTTGAAATCTAGCATCAAAATTCCTATTTACAAATACCCTCATCTGTACAAGTCCTTGGGAAAACACAAATTCAGCTTTTAGTTTTAAAATACTATTTATAGTAATCAATTCATTTAAACCAGGGGGTACAGTGGCATTACTCCTTAGTTGCCAAATCGGTTCTTTATATTCAAGTAAAATTTCATGTGCCCCCCCCCCCCCCCCATTCAAAACTAACTTTTTCTATACAAGAATACTTAGAATGCATGGGAAACCTGATAATATGTTTGGCTAATGCATTTTTGTCATCCAGCTTGTGAATGTCATATTGGTGTTGGTAAATCCTTTTGTTCTTAGTTTTACCTATATAAAATGAAATGCAGTGCTGGCACAAAGCTATATACACCATATTAGTACTATGACAGTTCAGTCTATGTCTAAAATGCATGTTCCCCCACCTAGGTATAGATACTTCCTCACCTTCCTTGATAAATCTACACTGGTTACAGTGGCCACACTTATTCATACGCTCACCCTGTAAACCCTTCCTACATCTCTCTAGCATGGATTTAAAGCACAAATCCTTTTTATACACCACATTTGGTTTGTGCCCAGTTTTTTCAAGATACTCTCCATCAGCTCTAAAAATGGTCCAGTTGTGGTTAATAATAATCTTTATGCCATCAAAATGTATGTTATAAGTTAAAATCAATGCACGATGAAAATTGATACTTTAATGTCTCTTGCCCCCCTCCCCCCATCAGACAGTCCCCTTCTGGATTCATTCCTAGCAGGGGGACATACGTTCCTTCCTGTCTTTTCCTGGTAACCTCATTAATAATACTGTCAAGGAACCATAGGGGGTAATCCCTCTTCAGCAACATTTCTTTCAAAACTGTGCATTGTTCCACAAAGACTACATCATCACTACCGTACGGGCTAGCATTACCATTTGCCCTTTCACTAATGATTTCTTTTGATTAACTGAGTAAAAACATTTGTAGTACAATAAGGCATTCGAGTAGGTGGGTTTCTATAGAGATTGGATTCAGATCTCCTCTTCTCCACCCTGTTTTTAACAATCAGAACATCAAGATAATGCAGTATATCTGCATCTACCTCCATAGTAAATTGAAGGAAGTAGTGCTTGAGTTAAGAAATTCGAACAATTTGTTTAACCTTTCTCTACACTCTACCCAAAAAATGACTGTCATCCGAGAAGCATCCATAAAATGTCCAACATCTGCTAAAATCTGAGTTAAATATCTGTTCTCTCTCCCAGTTGGCCAATACAATATTGGCAAATGTAAGGGCACAAACTGCCCCCATCGCTACCCCTTTTAACTGGTGAAACAATTTATTTTCAAAAAATTATATAGTTTGCCAATATCCTGTCCAGAAGTGCCACAATGGTAGAAACTTTGTCAATATGACAGTCACAAGCTGGATGACAAAAATGCATTAGCAAAACATATCAGGTTTCCTACACATTCTTTTAAATATTCTTGTATAGAAAAAGTTAGTTTTTAGGTTTTTAGTTGGGGGGGGGGGGCACATGAAATTTTGCTTGAATATAAAGAACTGATTTGGCAGCTAGGGAGTAATGTCACGGTACCCCCTGGTTTAAATGAATCTATTACTATAAATAGTATTTTAAAATTAAAAGCTGAATTTGTGTTTGCCTAAGGGCTTGTACATATGGGGGTATTTGTAAGTAGGAATTTTGATGCTAGATTTCAAAGATACGCAAGATGTTCATGTGTGTAGGTGTTTATATGTATGCAATTTTATACTGGATGTATGTATTCTTTTAAGGATTAATTGAGGGGTGGAATTTTTAGTCATGTGACTTAATTGCAGTATTTAAGCTTAATTGTAATTTTAAACTGTGTTCTGAAGAAGTTTGACATTGTTCTTACGAAATCGCTCAACGTTTGGTATCTCCAGTAGAAAACTTCTTGACAGGAATAATTAAAAAATTCTCTTGACTATATATTAATTTTTAGAAAATAATAGTCTCTATGTTAATCTAACTTTTAGTATACGTTTAGTTAGATTTTTCTAAAAATTAAAGTGCATTTCCTGTCAGGATATTAAAGTCTAAGCAGAGCTATGGATTTCTGCTGCTATCAGACTGGTATCTTGGCCACGCCCCCAGTGTAATCTTTGAGTGACTAGAAAGCACAAAAAATGTGATAAGAATTTTATTGAATACATATCGTGTACACTTTGTGTATACTTAGTGTGAACTTTATTGAATCTGGTGCCTGCTTTTAACCAGATCTGACATACTATGTCAGCAATACATATCTTTTTAGAAAAAAAATCTCATGTTCAGCAAAGTTCTGTTATCTTGCCTATTTCTGAATACGTTTTCTTTTAAAAGCTATGAATCTGCACTAGATATGTTGAGTAGAATGCACATATGTTGCAGTTTTGTGCATTGCTTATCAATATTGATTTTAAAATAGATAAGTCCCTAAAACAGTATTTGTTTGCTTGACCAAAATGTTTTCTATTTTATTTATTAGTGTTTTTAAGCCAATAGTCTTTAACAGACTGTTTCTCCATAAACAACATTAATATATTCTGTTTTTTTTGTATTAATTTTGTAGCATTGACTGGAATAAGCTTCAGATTGCAAGCCTACTTAAGCAAGTCAGTAGTTTTTTGAGTTTCATATAGATGTCTCAGTTAACACTTGTCAGCAGAAATGCATATGTTGGAAAGTTATGGAAATATCAGCTTAACACTTCAGTCAGTAATGCAGTTTTTATACAGTTGTCATAGTAAGTCGTACTTAATGTAAAATATTAATTCTAAACCTATATGAATAAATGAATTGAACCTTTGCATAACATTTTAACTGAATGTAGGGGAGGGGAAGAGGAGTGAGACAGTGAACTATAAGTAGACTTTTTCCCTAAATGGTACTAATCTGGGTGTGCTAGTTACCACTTGGTTTTCTTTGGACTGGCATTCCTACTGGGGGTCAGTTCTGAGATGGTACGTCCAAATGTCACCTTATGCCTACATTGCGCCGGGAGCATATGTGACATACAGCATACCTTAAAGCAACCCAAGGCTTTTGTATACTGGTTAGACAGGCTACCAGAGACCAGGAATCCCAGATGTAAGGAATAGTGCAACAGTGAAGGAAAGGATATTTACTGATGTTCATCGTGCTATGCTGCTGCAGTCATCACACTTGGGTTATCCTGCCATCAGGCGGTCCCGCAGTCGGCCTGAATTCCAAAGCCTTTGTCCGGCGTCTGTTGTCGTCGCTTCATCCCTGATGTCAGTGAGGCAGGGGTATAAAAGAGGCAGCCGACGCCATTTTCTTCAGTCTTTCTTGCCGCGCAGTGCCCGAAGCAGAAGCATTTCGCAAGTGCCGGTCGGCCAGCTCCTGAGATTTTCGAACAGAATTTCAGCCGAAGTCTTCTATAAGTTTAAGTACCCCATTGGGGAAACTTTTCTTGCCTCAGACCGATGTCAGACAAAGTTAATAATTGTATTTCTTGTGGGAAGCAAATACCTCATAAGGATTTTCATTCTTATTGTATTCTTTGCCTAGGCCCAGACCACGACGTTTCTGGTTGTCGGTTTTGCGCTAGGTTCAATAAATGCACTATTAAGCATCGGGCTGATACCGCCCGACATTATTTTGGCAGAAAATTCAACTACATCATGTCGTCGGAACCTCCGACAACCGCTATGTTTAAAAAACGCAAGGACAAAGACAGGCAGCGTAGACCTAGACCAGATACCGAGGTCTCGGTTAGGCCTGCTGCCGGATCTTCGGTATTCAGTGAGGCGCCTACGCAGCCCCTGACTACCGCAGACTTGGAAAATACGACTACCTCTCAGACAGAATCTACTGGGCCACTGGAGCCGGTTCCTCCTCAACTCATGGATGCCAGCCCTGGCGGCGATCCGGAGACTATGGGACAGGCCTTCGGTTTCAGAAGGCATCTTTAAACCGACTCTCTCCGTTAAGTCATACGCTAGGCTTCCAAAGGTTAAGAAACCGGGTCCACAGACTCCCACACAGGCCCCTATGCCTAAAAAACACAAATGCTCAAAATGGCGGAGGACCGGATTACCCTTATCAGAGGTTCCCAGCCCCCTCCTGACAAAAGGCCTAGACTGGAGGAAGATTTATCTCCTTCTGACCAGGAATCCATTTCCTCAGCAGACTCTGAGGAACATGATGACCCCTTCCCTCTCTATGAAGACTCAGATGCTGAGGAGTCTATTCCCTCTGTTTCCCCCCCTGAAGACTTCTCTTTTGGGGAGACCCTGCACACCATGAGAGAGTATTTCCACTGGGAAGGACGAGACTACTCTGACTCCAAGAAAAGACTCTGTGAGTTACTTCTTCTACCTCAGCATCGACCCCTAGCCATTCCTCCTGTTTTCGACATTCTGGATGATGTCTACACTGAATCCAGTCTAAATCCAGATTCCTTACCTCCAGCACCACCTAAACCAGACAGATTCTTTCGAGTCCCTGACTCTCAAGTTTTTATATAAAAGCCCTGCTGCAGACCCAGAAACCATTTCCCAGGGTCCCAAAGGGGTTAAGGCCTCTACTGCTAAGAATCCACTACCTGCGGAAAGAGATTCCAGGGCATTAGAAAGATGGGGGAAAAAAGTGTATACCTCTCCCACTTTGGCCATGAGGGCATTAAACTGCCAATTCCACATGATTAAATACCAGCAGTACTTGCTTACTCAGTTAAAACCGAAAATGATCCCTCAGACTGATCAACTAGATTTCAGAGGGATGCAGGATTTGTTGCATGCAGCAGAACAAGTGGGAAAACTTACCTTGCAGTGTGGTTTTGATTCTTTGGAGGCCTCATGTAGAGCAGCGGTCACAGGGTCTGTAATACGTAGACATGCTTGGCTAAAAGAGCCGACCCTACCAGAACATGTCAAAGCAAAGGTACTGGATGCTCCACTGCAAAAGGATGCGTTATTTGGTGTCAAAGCAGAGGAAGTTTTAAAGAAAATGGAAGAAAAGGCAAAATCAATGCAAACGGTTAAAGATTTTTTACAGGTGCAACCTCCTCGCTTCAGCAGAAACTGGCCATCAAAAAACTGGTCCTTTCCTGCTTCAGACAGACCCCAAAGGGGTAGGTACAGACGCCCTAGGGGCAGAGGCCAGGCACAAGGTACCTTCAGGCCTAGACAATGGCAAACAACAACTCAGAGGGGGAGATGACAGATCTCAACCCTTCAGAAAACAAACTCAATGACTTTCCTCTTCGCCTGCCAAGCAAAATTGCCCAGGCAGCACCTCTAGGAGGAAAACTGGCTCTTTTTCCACAAAATTGGCACATCATAACAAAGGACAAATGGGTTCTGGATATTATTACCCGAGGCTACAGATTTCATTTTCACACTTTACAACGGATGAGAGGCATGCCAAATCTGCCAAAAGACCAATGGGCAGAGGCACTAAAGCAAATTTCAGCTCTCATGAACATGAAAGCAATTCAAAAGGTACCTGCAAAAGAGCATTGTCAAGGATTTTACTCAAGACTGTTTCTAGTACCAAGAAAGGACAAAGCCTGGAGACCCATCTTAGACCTTTCAGTTCTAAACACGTACCTGGACATTCCCAAATTCAAAATGCTCACACTACAGCAGCTTCTTCCCATGCTGGGCAAGGAGTCTTGGCTGGTAACGTTGGACCTCCAAGAGGCATACCTGCATGTCCCTATCAGACAAGATTGCAGAAGATACCTCAGATTTTTGGCAGGCACAACACATTATCAATTCCCTGCATTGCCCTTTGGCTTATCTACTGCACCCAGAGTATTCACGAAATGCCTGGCATCAGTAATTGCATACTGCAGACAACGAGGAATACAAATTTATCCATATCTGGATGACTGCCTGATCCAAGCCGACAGCAAAGACATCCTACTACAGCATCTGGCATTTGTAACAAAGTTGCTAAGTTGCCTGGGGTACACAGTAAACAAAAAGAAATCAAAACTAATACCCTCACAAGAAATAATTTTCCTGGGTGCCAGCTTGAATACAACGGCCCAGATGGCTTACCTCACGCCAGACAAGCAAAAACAACTGGCTCAGTACTTCAAAAAGATGGCAACTTCTACGCAGCTCACTGCAAGGAAATTCCTGCAGGCATTGGGGTACGTGGCATCCTGCATTCAACTAATTGCATATGCAAGGCTGCATATGAGAAAAAACTACAGTGGTACCTAAAAAGTGTATGGTCTCAACACAGACACAGCCTCGAAGCAAGTATAACTCTCATTCCCTGCCTTCAGAAAGAGTTTCTATGGTGGGCTCAAGCATGCCAAGCAAACAAGGGCCTTCCTTTTGTCTCACCTCTAGCAAACCAAACCTTGACAACAGATTCATCAGACTACGCCTGGGGTGCACACATGGCAGGACAATGCATACAGGGCAAATGGTCTGCAAACCAAAGGCAGCTACACATCAATCAAAAGGAGATGCTAGCTGTAAAAAATGCACTAACAGCCTTCAAGGACCTCTTGCATCCAGGGCAACTTCCAATAAGGACAGACAACACCATAGTTATGTGGTACATAAACAAACAAGGAGGAACACACTCTACCCACTATGCAGACAGGCAATGGACTTGTGGAACACAGCATTAACTTACCAAGTACAGCTGCAAGCACAATTCCTTCCAGAAAAGGAAAACATATTGGCAGATGAATTAAGCAGAAATTTGACAGACCCTCACGAGTGGAGACTACACCCACAAGTATTCTCAATGATAACGCAAAGGTGGGACCACCAGACATAGATCTGTTTGCCTCAACCAACAATTGGCAGCTACAAAAATTTTGCACAAGGACTTATCATCCCCTGGCCTGGAAAGTGGATGCCCTATCATTCAGTTGGACAGCATTGTTAGTCTACGCCTTCCCACCTCTGCCTCTACTGACCCAGGTATTATTGAAAGCCAGATCAGAGAGACCACAGATGATCCTCATTGCTCCGGACTGGCCACGTCAGCACTGGTACCCACTACTACGAAACTTGACTCGCAGCCCTCCATGGATCTTACCTCAATTCCCTCTGCTGTTAACCCAACAAAACTCTCAGATCCTTCACAGTCAACTAAGGACCTTAAATCTAGCTGCATGGAAAATACCTTAAATTATCAAACAACACTTCTCTCAAATGACGTCCAGAATTTCATTTTGGAGGCCAGGAGACCCAGCACCAGAAAAACTTACTCGGACAAATGGAAAAGATTTTGTGTATGGAGCCAGGCCAGAAGCCTAAATCATGGCATCCCAAATATTCCGCACATACTCCAATATCTAGCTGAGATGCTAGACAAAGGCCTTTCCTTCTCATCCATAAAGATCCATGCTTCAGCCATTTCAACGGTTCCTCCCATTTTCTCTCATCCTTTGCTAAGGCAGTTTCTCAGAGGGGCAAAAAATATAAGGCACCCCTGAAAACCACCAACTCCAACTTGGGATCTAAATTTTGTGCTGGAAAAGTTTAACACTTCCTCCTTTCGAACCAGCCTTTTCAGCAGAGCTTCAATATTTGTCATGGAAAATAGCCCTGCTGCTGGTTATCACCTCAGCACGCAGAGTCTCAGAACTGCAGGCACTGGAACCTTTCATCATTTTCCATCAGGAC
>NC_056741.1:1960709066-1960852131 GCF_019279795.1 Protopterus annectens | reverse complement strand
ACGAAATGAATAAGACTGACTGCATAGACTATGATAAACTTAAAAAATGTCTAATCAGAGTTGGCATAAGCTCCAAAGTACAGGCAGTAAAATAACTTTGATGGACTTTTAATATAGATAAACCCATAAATGCTCAGATACATGATGTAAAGCAAATTGTAAACATTCGGCTTGACGTAATAAGAACAGTAAAGTGAGTTTTAAAAGAGCTTTGGCAAGTAAAATACAAACTGGAGAGAGATCCTAAGGGTTTTGCTGCACTAGTAACTTCAGTACAATTCTTATTAGTTAATGACAAAATGTTCAGAAATGAATTGTGTGTTTCTAAGGACATACTTCTAATACAATGTACTTTTTCCTTTTGTGAAGCAAAGGCCACCATGTTTTAATTCTTCTCAAATGTGCTGCTAAAATTCACTGCCAGTAGGACTGTAAAACTGAAATGCATCCATTTACATGAAGTAATACGACTACAGCTATTATGAGTTCTTTCTCACCGTGCAACAAAGCCAGTAAAATGAGTTGTATTTTTAGAAGGAAGATGTACATGCCCTGCAAAAATTCTAGAAGCATGATTTCTCTTGCCAATCATTCCCTAGTGTGTAAGCTTAAAATCAGTATGTCAGAAAGTTAGTTAATATAACATCATGGTGTCACTAAACAGTGCACCCTTACTGAGACAGTAACAGGAAAATTGCTATATCCTGTAGATGTAACCCTTTTCATTAACTCTGATGCAGGTTTGTATTTTGTACACAACACTCCTCCTCTCAGTAGTAACACAACAGCTATAAATCATACATAAAATTATGGTTAAGCAAGGCTACTCTTGTTTGTATGCTCAAGTGTTACTTCTACTGTAAACTCGTAAACTTCTGTGCAGGAATACCAAAAGTCTTGGGGATCTAACACTAATTCTGCCCAACAAGTACTTTGGTTCATACTCCAGTACAGACACTACAGCATGAAAACAGTGTTGCATTGCTGAAGTACCATCCTTTAAATATGATGTTAAACTCTGATGTCACCAGTCTTATCTGGACAGAGTTTAGATGAATGTCTCTGCAAGAGATACCATAGCATCTTGTTTAGGGAATGCTAGGACATTTTATTAAAATTCAAATTACCAACATGCATTTTATTAAAATTCAAAATTACAAACAAGATGGAGTAAACAAGTGCAAAAAATGGTCTTAAAATTATACAGAGAACTTGGAAATGAATGAAATAAAAAAGAAGTTATGTACTCATCATAATGTTACACCAGTGTTTTACATTTTCAGTCTTTCTCAGCTGTTGGGTTCGGATCTGAACTTCGGATCTGACTCAGCCATTACTAAAGTTCGTGGTAACCAAAAAGCTCTCGAGCTTCTCCCTTAACCATCATGCACCTACCCCTAACATACCTCAGATCTTGTTTGCTGACTTTACTAGAAGTGGTGTCTATTAATGTGTATCTGAATATATATATATATATATATATATATATATATATATATATATATATATATATATATATATATATATATATATATATATATATATATATATATATATACACACACACACACACACACATATATATATACAATATATACACACACATTTAAATATTTTTGATAAAAAAAATATATAAGTGCATGTGTCCTACAGAGGAAACTATCTGTATACTGGAGCTCAATCAAAAAGGACAATGATGTCCTTATAATATCTCACTCTTCCAGAAGTCTGTAGCAACAAAGGATGTAGTTGGTGGGCGGGAAGTTAAGAATGAAAATGGACAACAAAGATGCAATGTTATGGAGAGTACATAACTTTATCTGATGATGTTAATTTTCATTCTATCCTCAACTGTTGGGACACAGTCCCAAGCTACATAATACCTTCTAAGGAAGGATATTTCTGAGCACAGTTGAACCAAAAGATGCTCTACTCCTCGAGACCAGATGATTTGTAATGAGACATATGAGGACTTGCCCTGGTTGCTGCTGCACATATGTCATCCATGGAAATCCTGAAGAAATTGCCATGGATCTAGTTGAATGGGCTCTTACAGGTTTAGTTAAGGTAACACCCAATTTGTTACAGATAAAAGAAATGCAGCCAGCCAGCCATCTGGCTAAAGTTACTTTTGCGACCGGTTTAACCAATTTCAAATCTGTAAAGGAAACAACTGGTCTGTCTTTCTGATTTCTTTTGTCTTATGCAGATAAAAATAATAGTCTGTGGACATCCAATAAATGCAACATATATTCACCTTTGTTTGCAAATTCAGGAAAGAATAATGGCAAATTAATGGACTGACTGATATTGTATTCTGACACCACCTTGGGAAGGAAGGATGCATTGGTTCGTAATGTAACCCTATCCTTATGAAATATCAAGTAGGGAGATTTTGAAGACAAGGCTTGAAGCTGTGAAATTCTTCTAGCTGAGGTAATGGCTACTAGAAAGGCAGTTTTCCAAGTGAGAAACTTAAGGTCATATTTAGCTGCTGGTTCAAAGGGGGAATGTATTATTGCCTGCAGTACCAAGTTCAGATCCCATGGTAGAGGAGGGTCTTTAAACAGTGGTCTCAAAAGAAGAGTGCCTCTCTAGAATGCTTTGCAAAGTTTAGAAGAGGCCACAGAAGAACCTTCAAATCCAATATGAAAATTAGATATTGCTGCTAAATGAACCCTAAAGGTAGAGAAGCTTGCCCCTTCTTTAAAGGGTGACGCTAAAAATTTGTGTATTTTATGTATTGGAGCGGAAAATGGATCAATGATTTTTGTTGTGCTCAGTAAACAAATCTTTTCCATTTACTTGTATAATGTTTTCATGCTGAAGGCTTATGGGAAGATAAAAGGATATGGCACACAGAGGAAGAGAGCATTGGTTGTCTGGGTGTTAACGGAATTGGAGAAACCAGGCTTCTAAGCTTGAGGTTTGAGATGTCTGGGTGAATAATGCCTGTTGGGTGAAACAGGAGGTCTGGAATTGGATCCAGAATCCAAGGTTAATAAAGTAGATGAGGCCATAGGCAGGGGAACCAAATCTGTCGAGGTCAGTGAGGTACAATGAGGATCACTTTGCTCTTCAACCTGGCAGCTTTCTGCAGAAATTTCAGAATTAATGGAATCAACGGGTAGGCATAAAGCAGACTTGGAGGCCAATCATGAAGTACAGCTTCCCTCGGTGATTATCCCTTTGGGGGGATTAGAGCAAAGCAGCTGATGCATTTGTTGTTTAGGGGAGAAAAAAAAAGATCTCAGCAAGGATTCCCCACTGATGAAAGATCATTTCTGACACTTTTTTTTGAGTGACCACTCATGAGGTAAAAGAATGGACCTGCTCAATTTGTTTGCTATCACACTGCACTTCACGGGAATCTGCATTCCTATGAAAAAGTGATTGGATGAGATCACCCATTGACATACTCTGAGTGCTTCTCAACAAAAGGTGTATGATTTGATCCCTCCTTGCTTGTAGATGTACCAAACTACCGAGATATTGTCTGTCTGAATGGCAACTGTCCCTGAAGGGAGAGCAATATGAATGGTTTGTAACACTAAGAGCACTGCTCTCATCTCTAGGACATTTATATGCAAGTTGGCCTATCTGGGGGACCAAGTACCTTGAACTGTTTTCCCTAGAAAGTGCCCCACCCCAACTGGGAAGCGTCTGTGGTCACTATGGCGATGGGCTAAGGGAGAATGAATGGACAGCCTTGTAGAACCTGATATAACTGAATCCACCACCTGAAATCTCTCCTGCATGCCTCTGTGATTCTTATTTGTGCTGACATGAGTTGGTAAAGAATTGACCATTGTGTTGCTAACAACCACTGAAGAATTCTCATATGAAATCTGGCTAGAGGTACGAATTATTGCCATTGACATTGATCTTAGAGCTTGAAGGACCAAGCTGACTGAAATTCTGGTATTGCAATTAATTTTCTGACATGTATTCTGATAGTGTGTACTCTTGAGAGAGGAAGAGAAGCTGTCACTGACTGTGCTGAAAAATGCTCCTATGAATTCCAAATTTTGAGATGATTGTAGGTAGTACTTGAAATTTATGGTTATCCCCAGATGACAGCAAATCTGGAGTACCCGATTTCCTACCCTTATTAACAGATGTCTGGTTGGGACAGTAATGAGACAGTTGTCTAGATATGGAAATACCTGGAATCCCTGCAGTATCAAGTGAGCTGCTACTATTGTCATACATTTGGTAAACACCCTGGGGTCTCAGGCCAAAGAGCAGAGCTCTCAACTGGTAGTGACTAGGTTCCAGCCAGAAGGGTACAAAGCATCTGGACTGTCTGTTTATCTTTATGTGATAGTACTTATCCTGATGGTCTATTGAGCACATCCAGTCATTTTTGCCCAGAAAAGGGAGAATGGACTGAACCGTGACCATCTGAAAATTTGTGTTTGACTGACTTGCTCAAGTTGCTGAGATCCAAAAATTGGTCTCGAATCCCTTGTCTTCCTTGGCACTAAAAAGAATCTTGAGCAAGTTCCGGACTCTCTCTGGTCTGCCAGCAACTCTTAGGTGATTCTTTTTTTTTTCCTAGCAGCTTTTGTATTTGTATTGCTGCTTCTTTCCTATGACTGGGTGGAACATCTGAAATTTTTCACAGAGTTTGGGTGGAAGGGAAAAAAGTATTATATAACCTCTGGAAATAATCCTTTGCACCCAAGTATCTTTTGTTATGTCTAGCCAGGCTTTCTGGTGCAGGGATAGTCAACCCCTGATTGCCTCCATAAGTGGACAATTGGACCTCCATTCAGGACTGCTGGTAGGGTCTTGTCAGAGAGAACCTCCAGACCCCTGGTTTTGTGGGCCTTCTCTGTCACTGGGGTGTCTTCATCCATTAAATTTCGCCCCTCTGCCCCTAGGGAAACTTTTCTCCATGTGCGTTCTGGAAAGACCACTGGGACTTCCTAAACCACATCTTCTGACCACCTAGTTGATTCCTACAAAAGGAATTTTGAGGGGTCAAAAAATGTGCACCCACAGCAGAGAGGGTCTTTCCATCCTTCTCACACTTGGCTAATGTGTTCTTCACTTTACGGCCAAACAAAGAAGTGCCGTCAAAAGCAGCATTGATGAATGAGGAATTAAAGGGCTCCACAAAATCACAAACGCATCCAGGCATATGCCTTAACCCACTTGCCCTTGAGGCACCTTAAGCTGTATGCAAAATAAGCCTCATGGATGAATTCGAGAAAGATTGGAGGGTAGCCAAGTGAGAAGCTATGGAAGAGATTGGGCCTCAACAGAAACAGTCCCTGAAAGGAAAGTTGAAAGTTCTTTGATCAAATCCTTTTGCAACCCAGTAAAATGTGCCAAATAGTTCAGTGACCTAAGATTAAAGGTCTTGGAAGCACAGACATGCTCCCCAAACCTGTCTATTGCCCCAGACTCCCTGTTAGGGGGATGAACAGAGGAACTCTGTTCAGCAAGTTCCTTCTTAGTGGTCGCCACCATGACCATGGGATCCAGAGGCACCCCTTTAGCACAAATTTTCTTCCATGCAAGTGGAGCTAAACTCCTATCTGGTGTTTCGGGTAATGGTTCAACTGCATCAGGCTCCATCCATGTCCGCTGAGAGACCAAATCAAGAAGCTCGTCAGCGAGCAGAGTAACTTGCACTTTCTCTTCCTAGGGACTTCCTCAGTGGGATGTGCCAGGGAAGTGCAGAACAGACTATGAAACCCTGCTGGGTAGACTGCAGGTCTCAAGCTGGCTGTCCCTGTGGCATCGAATGATGAGGCTCCAAGTGCAGACACACCTGGATTGCAGATCCAATGGGGTGTATCCATCAGTCCTGTCGAAGCAAAGAATACCCTCTTGATGACCTTGAAGTCAGACTGCCCTGGAGAAAGAGAAGACTTCAGCACCTAGAAGACAGGGTTCTGGACTGCTGCCCTCTCCCGCCCCAAAAGCAATCTCACTGAGAAGGAAGTTAGAGCCAAGCTGTCCAGTGCAGAGGCTCCAAAGCACAGAAAAGGCTCTGACATCTTGGGAGTTGACCCCAGCTCCTCGGACTGCACAAGGCAGCTTTGGCTCCCAGAGTCCTCCAGATCCAAAGATGTCTGTGCTGGGGCACTCAGCGTTAGCTTTGGATTAGAGTAAAAGGCTAAAAGACTCCGAAGCAACAAAAGGAACCAGAAGAGGATTCTGGGGGATGGAGTGGTCAATGGTCAGGCCTTCTAACCCAAAATGGTAGGAGCCAGTAAACGCCCATCTTGATCTGCCCCGAGAGACATTTATCTGATCCACATCTTCTTCAGTCAAACTCCTGAATGAGCGAGATGAGGCCAGGGAAGGTGACTTTGTATGGAGCCTTTCCATAAAGGAGGAAGGCAGCCTGGAATGTACACGATAAAATTATGGAGAATATCGGGTCCTTGGCAAGACAACAGGATCCAGAGCAGTCAGACTGGACAGTTTCTTGATTGGCTCCAAGGATGTAGAAATCTTTAACCTCTTTCTTTGGATCCAAAGGGGAAGAGGTTTGAGACCTCAAAACCCATTTCATAGTTCATAGTTGTGTACTAGGCTAATGGCCCTGGAGCCTTTACAAACCTAGCCTACAGGATTACCCTGGCATCGTGCTACCCAACATTAGTTCCCAGTGCCTCTGTTGAGTAGAGCCACTGCAGTGATCCCTGGGCAGAATTTTCTATTTCCATCCACTCATCAAGATTTCTCTTTAAGAGGGCCAGTGACGTGCTCTGCTTGACATGTATGGGAAATCTATTCCATAGCATGGGCAGTCTCAAGGTTATGAACCTGTCCCTCAAGCATGTTCTGTTGACTGCGGTAATAAGACTGAGGTCTCTAGAGCGTGTGGTGCGCAGGGATTGGGATTTCTTTAGATGTAGCATTTCTAATGGAGCTGGGTCAGACATGGCTTTGTAAGTCAAGCAGAGATTGCCTCTAAGTGGGCGATATGAGACAGAAAATAGTTGGAGTTTTTTTGAGTCTGTCCATACAGAACTGTTTTAAAGCCTAGGATTATCTTTGTGAGGTACTTCTGCGGCCTCTCCAGTTGTTTCAGGTGTCTAGTAAGGTACATGCCAAAAGGGGCACTGTACTCGATGACTGGACTAATGAGGGAAGAGTAGAGGGAGACAATGACCCGTTTCTTCCTGGATGCAAAACCCTTACTAATGAGATGTGCCACATAGAAGGACTTTCTGACCACAGTGGCAATGTGGTGGTCAAAAGAGGTTGTTGTCAGCCTGTGTTCCCAGATCTCTCATAAGGCTTTCTGTGTTCAGTGGACTAACATCAATGTGGTAATTCATGGGAACAGAGTTTTTCCCAAAGGGGATGACAACACATTTTTTGGCATTGAGCTGAAGGCCATGGTTCTGACACCAGTCGTTGGTCTCACTGAGGCCTTTCTGCAGGATGTCAGCATCATTTGGGGAGTTAATAATAGCTTGCAACTTGCAATCATCTGCAACCTTTGTCAGCCAGAGTCCCTTTGTGTTGGCCTGGACTACAGAGAAGTAGATACCACACAAGAGAGGACCCAGGACCGAACCCTGTGGGACTCCACTCGTGACTGTTTGGCAGTCTGACTTGGAGTCAACTGCTTTCACACTGTGGGTTCTATATGTGAGCCAGTTTGCAACCCACCTAGTGATATAGGGGTTGATGCCTAGCTTAGTGAGTTTTTCCTATGATTCCTGAGTGGGGAATGGTATCAAAGGCCTTGACCAGATCAAGGTAGGCTGTATGAACCACCTTGCCTTCATCTACAGCTCTGCTGACTGACTCAAAGAAGTCGACCAGGCATGATCTACCCTTCATAAAACCAAACTGTGTGGGATCCAGAATTTGGAGATTCCCTATATCCTTATTTATTCAATCCATGCTTATTTATTCAATCCATGATGATGTATTCCATAGCTCTGCATATCAGACTCATCAGGCTAATGGGGTGGTAGTTCCCAGGGTCTGTAGTCACTCCTCCTTTGTGGAGAGGGATGACTGTAGCAATGCGTCACTCAGTAGGGACAAAGCCTGAGGTGAGGCTGTGAATGAACAGGGCACACAAGTGTGGTGCCAGTTCAATCTGTAGTTCATGTAGAACACAGCCAGGGATATTGTCAGGTCCCATAGAAGCTGTATTCTTGGCCTTGGGCACTGCTGTTTTAAGCTGTGCAGCAGTAATACTGGTTGCTTGGCAATCTACTGGTATTGTGATTGGTCCTTTGGGGGGGGGGGTAAAGTTGGCACTGAACCTGTCGACCACTATTATTGGCAATATCTGTTGGCTTGGTATAGAAAATACCATTATGCAGTAGCTCAGAGCAATTCTGGGTATTGCCGTGGAGATTCTTTACATAACTATAGAAGGCCTTGTGGCTGTCTTTACTATCTGCTGCAGTTTTGTTTTCATACATAGCTTTAGAGGACTTGATGAGAATCTCAGCTTTTTGTTGAGGCTAATAAGGGAGTTTTTCCAGTCTTGGGACTTCACCTTATTCCGCATCAGTTTCTTCCTTCTGTTGTAGAGTTTGTTTATGGCAGGGGACCACTAGATTGGCTTCCTTTTTTTGGAGGAGAGCGTCTTGTTCTATTGGGTAAGGCGAGATCCATGCATTTGTGTACAAGTTCGTACAGTGCATTGGTGTAAGATTCAGTCATGCAACTTTTCTCCATTTGCAAGGGTGCCGTGAGGTTAGCCACCTCTGCTTTTAGGAGCCCAAAGTTAGCTTTGGAGAAGTTTTTTATGGTGGTTACCTTTGCGGGAGGGGGGAGGTGTGGATTTCCAAGGTGATTAGTTTGTGGTTGGATCTAACCAGGCAGGAGTTGATTATCTGTTTAGAGCAACGGTCGCCCATGTTAGTCATGACCAGGTCAAGGATGTTGCTACCTCTAGTGGGGGTAAGAACGAGCTGGTCCAGGGCATGGGAATTAATGAATTCCAGGGAATGTTGGGCAAGTGTACTGGTACATCAGTAGTTTTACAATTAACTCCTTTTCCTTGAAGGCTCAGAATATGGAGCTGAGGAAGTAGATGGAATGGGAGATTTGATTTGAGGGACTGAGCCCCAGCGATAGCCTCACTGAAGGAAGAAGGTAGTAAGCCTTTCAAAATCAGCTTGTTTTTTTTCTGTCCACAAGAGCTTTGGGATTAAACTGCGACAGATAGAGCAATCCTCCTGCAAGTGTTGTGAACCTAAGCAATAAACGCTGAGAGTTTGGGAATCGGAACTAGGCAACTTGTGCCCACACTTCAAGCATTTTTTAAAGCCAGAAGAACCCTTCTCAGCTATACTAAGAGAAAAACACACAAAAAAAAGTATAACATAATGACGAGATTTTTTTTTTTTTTTTTTTTTTTTTTTTTAAGTGAAAGCTAGAAAGAGAAAATTTACTACCAACAATGGTACCTGTGACGCCCGTGCCCTGGCCCAGCAGTCAAGGAGCCTCAATCCTCACCACTAACACCAAGTGAGGGGCGTCTCATATAGGAAGAAAGGATAATGAATACACACAGTAAAGTGCAATTTCCCTTAAGAGCAAACAGAGATCACAGTCAGTCCGGGGTTGGTCGCTCCCTTGCTCTCCAGGTCCCCAATAAGACTCCCCACTGGCACAGCTATAGGGTCCAGATCTCAGCCTAGTGGGCAAGCTGAAACCTCCAGCACCTCTCTGTCCAGCCAGTGCTTTGTGTCCCTGCCCAAGTATCTGACAAACACATACACTTTGAGAAGAGTTTATATAACCACACAGACACTCCTGGGGAAGGCTGGCACAGGTTCTCCAGCTGTGCCCCCTTTTCCCAGACTATATGGTAGTACCCTACCCTGCCACCACCCACTAATATTTATCAGCTACTCAAAGGCCCTTAAAAGGGTGTCCAATTATTACTGTGCAATATTATCCACTTGGTAAGTGCGACTAAACAGTCAAAGCTTATTAGAGTGTCCTGGTACAGGATCACTATATACATGCAATGTACACTAGAGCTTAAATTATCTCTACACAAAACAGCCACAGTTGAAAGGTTTTAAAATATTTAATAATAAAAACACAAGACAATACTTCTTACTACACAGTGCTAGTCAAGAGTTCAGAGATCACAGAGAAATACTTAAATTAATTCAGTAGTACAGTTCTGACATCACAGAAAAACACTTAGTCTAATCTTTCTAGTTTCTAGCTATTTCTAAGAGAAAACACACATCTAAGATAAACTTACATATAGAACAAAGGCAGAGTGCTGATGAGTTGGATGGTCAAGGCAAAAATGCTTAATGCTCTCTGATTCTCTGTTTTTAGAATCGCATTCCTGGTTCACATTACATCATTCTTCACATTTCCCTGGGTTCCCAGGCTAACAGAAACTACATTTACATTCTTCACCTCTGGGCAGAAACCAAAGCAATAAAGGACATTTATGCATGCAAATTCTGGCCATTAACTCTGGCCTTAAAACAATAGCAAGAATTCCTTCATCTAGACTGGCCGGAGCCATGTTTATATCAAAGGGTCACAACATGCTTTACTTGGTCAGTAGAGTGCACGGTTACATTTTTTACAGTTCCACATGTAACACTATTTTTACCGTTTAGGACAACAAGCCTGTGGTTTACATTAATATTTATAGATGACAGAATTATCTCTAAAATTCTATCTGGCTAGTCTGGCAGCCTTCACCCATCTTCACCCAATCTTGATAGTCCCCAAGAAAATACACAAGCATGTAAATACAGGGAAAGCAGGAAAAGGATACCAATAATGGTAAGCAGTGTGCGTGAACATAGGAGGATAAAGGATAATCAGAAACTAGAAATATAAAGTTTTGAAAAATAACTTTCACTTATCTGCCTAAATAACTATCAAAGACTTGAGGGCTCCAGCTGACCACATCTTACGCAAAAAGTGGCAAACGAGATCTGAAGTATGTCAAGGGTTGGTGCATGATGGGTAAGGGAGAAGCTGGAGAGCTTTTTGGTTACCATAAGCTTTAGAAATGGCAGAATCAGATCACAGGTTCAGAATCAAACCTAACAGTTGAGGACAGAAAGAATATTGACATCATCAGATCAGAGGAATAACAGAAAAGTGTACTCAAGTCCGGGGAGCTATTCACGATTACAGTTTCATCAGGAAAGTTTAGTCAGGAAGAAAAGAACCAGAAGTAAACACACTAGACAATTAGTAATATCTTTCTCATCACTAATAAGCCTACCAAACTTCTAAATCTAAATCTGATGCACATGGCTATCACACCAAACTGTACTAACTCATCAGTTAAACCTACTCTTCCTCATCTTCAGCTAGCTATATTTCAGTCTTCCAGATAAATTTCCTCTTTCCATCTAACCCCAACCCTCTGTCCTCTCCCTCTCAAATGCTATCTCACTTTTCTCATGAGTGACTGTCTCCACAACCTGCTCTACTTGTACTTCCTACCCCTCATCATATACTGCACCTTGCCTTTACTCCTTCGTTCATTCTCCTCATGTACTGCACCTTTCTCTTACTCTTTCATGCATCATCCTTATATACTGCACCTTTATTTTTTCTTTCATGCATTCTCCTCTTTTAGTGCACCTTTTTCTTATTCTTTCACACATTTTCCTCATACTGTACCCCTTCCTTTAGTCTTTCATGCATTCTCCTCATACTGCACCCTTCCCTTAGTCTTTCATGCATTCTCCTCACATACTGCACCATTCTCTTACTCCTTACACATTCTCCTCATGTACCGCACCTTTGTCTTACTCCTTCATGCATTCTCCTCATGTACTGCACCATTCTCTTACTCCTTCACATTATCCTCATGTACTGCACCTTTCTCTTACTCCTTCACATTCTCATGTACTGCACCCATTCTCTTACTCCTTCACATTCTCCTCATGTACTGCACCCATTCTCTTACTCCTTCACACATTCTCCTCATGTACTGCACCATTCTCTTACTCCTTCACATTCTCCTCATGTACTGCACCTTTCTTACTCCTTCATGCATTCTCCTCATGTACTGCACCTTTCTCTTACTCCTTCATGTACTGCACCATTCTCTTACTCCTTCATGTACTGCACCATTCTCTTACTCCTTCACATTCTCCTCATGTACTGCACCTTTCTTACTCCTTCATGCATTCTCCTCATGTACTGCACCTTTCTTACTCCTTCATGCATTCTCCTCATGTACTGCACCTTTCTTACTCCTTCATGCATTCTCCTCATGTACTGCACCTTTCTTACTCCTTACACATTCTCCTCATGTACTGCACCATTCTCTTACTCCTTACACATTCTCCTCATGTACTGCACCTTTCTCTTAATCCTTCACACATTCTCCTCATGTACTGCACCTTTCTCTTACTCCTTCACATTCTCCTCATGTACTGCACCTTTCTCTTACTCCTTCACATTCACCTCATGTACTGCACCTTTCTCTTACTCCTTCACATTCTCCTCATGTACTGCACCTTTCTTACTCCTTCATGCATTCTCTTCATGTACTGCACATTTCTTACTCCTTCATGCATTCTCCTCATGTACTGCACCTTTCTTACACCTTACAGATTCTCCTCATGTACTGCACCATTCTCTTACTCCTTACACATTCTCCTCATGTACTGCACCTTTCTCTTAATCCTTCACACATTCTCCTCATGTACTGCACCTTTCTCTTACTCCTTCACGCATTCTCCTAATGGACTGCACCATTCTCTTACTCCTTCATGCATTCTCCTCATGTACTGCACCTTTCTCTTACTCCTTCATGTATTCTCCTCATGTACTGCACCTTTCTCTTACTCCTTCATGCATTCTCCTAATGTACTGCACCTTTCTCTTACTCCTTCACACATTCTCCTCATGTACTGCACCTTTCTCTTACTCCTTCATGCATTCTCCTCATGTACTGCACCATTCTCTTACTCCTTCACACATTCTCCTCATGTACTGCACCTTTCTCTTACTCCTTCATGCACTACACCATTCTCTTACTCCTTCACACATTCTCCTCATGTACTGCACCATTCTCTTACTCCTTCACACATTCTCCTCATGTACAGCACCATTCTCTTACTCCTTCACATTCTCCTCATGTACTGCACCTTTCTCTTACTCCTTCATGCATTCTCCTCATGTACTGCACCATTCTCTTACTCTTTCACACATTCACCTTGTGCACTGCACATTTCTCTTACTTCTTCATACATTTTCCCTCATGGGGGCACTCCATCTAAACTCTATCCTGTTTTCAACCCATTCTAATCCCCTGTCAGCCTGCTCTACATAATTACTCCACATCATATTGGGTATTGCTTTATGATTACTACTCATACCACTGTATAGCTTTCCTTTATCAGATAGATGGCAATGTACTCACTCTCTGCTTTATTGCATTTCTGTTAAAACTACAATGTACCTATTCTTCTGTTATATGTCAGTTACATTTTCACTCTTCATGCTTGTACATGTACTACACTTTGCTGTGTGTTTCTGTGATTGCTGTACTTCTCAATGCTACTTTTTCTAACCACCCCTCAGTGACATTTTTCCTCCTGCAACTTGTAATATTTCATTCCGTGGGATTATAATTGTTTTTATTGTACTACTATTACTGTAACCAAAGCTTTTTTCATGTGCGTCCACTGATAACCTGCTATTACAGCCCATTTGGATCTTCCCAGTCCAAAAAAAAAAAATAATAATAAAACCTATGAAAACAGGTTTTCATTCACTGGAAATAACCCCCAAAGATAATGCCATACAATATTGGAAAAAAATGGCAAAGCTGGGTATTCCCATTGAAATCCGTGTGCTTTATTAACTCATTCAATCCAGAGCACCAGTGCATCCTGAGTTCAGAGAATCCATTTTTAATTTTGTACTGAAAACAAATATTTGTAACTAACTGTAACAGCTACACAAAAATGTAAATGCAAAAAAGTTATCCAGCAGACACTTATCGTTTTGATGGTACAAATGTTGACAGCGTCATTCAAAGATATGATTTAAAATTTGGTAATAAACATAGATGTTAGACATATTTTTGTATATTTGGCAAAAGTTACAATCTCACTCAGCATAACATGTAGACACACATAATCTGTAGCTTATTTGTTTAGTCAGCTTCAAAACAATACATGAAGCAGTTTTGTATCATGATCATTTACTAAGATATTCACAGAAATGTGATATATTTTTTCATAATCTGACAACTAAACAAACCACAAAATCTCAGCAACTGTAACAAACAAAGGTTAGGTATCAGTGTACAATACATGTTGTGCAGATAGATCACAGCTTAAAATAATTCACTGTGTTCCCCTTCAAAAGATATGGTCATAATAATGAGAAACATCTTAAGACTTTATTGCTCACATCATAGAAATTAAGATTTCTGCCAATGTAATAGGTAAACATGAGTTTTCTTGTAGAAACTGATCTCAGTTTGTGCTAGATTTAATATTATACTTCACCCATGTCCTTGCCTAACTTCCTTACAAGCACATTCACACAAATATGAAAAAAATATAACTTTCATAATCCAACAGATATACATGGTACCCATATTTCATGTCATTGGATGAAATTATACATTTTGATGTCAACTCCCCAGTAATACCTTATTCTATCATTTCACTATCTTACCTCACAGAGTGGCCACAGTGGTGCAGTGGTTAGCACTGCCGCCTCACAGACGTTCTCCATTTCGATTCTTGACTGTGGTGCCTTCTGTGAGGAGTCTGCATGTCCTCCCTGTGGTCACGTGAGTTTCCTCTGGGTGTTAGTTTCCTCCCACATCCCAAAGACATGCTGCAGGTGGATTGGACATTCTAAATTGGCCCTAGGTGTGAGGGCGTGCATGTGTGCCTTCTATGGAAGGTCGGGCGCCCAGGCTGGCAACACCACCATAAAACTCCATTGCCAATCATTCTGCAGACTGTTCTGCTGTAGTGACCCCTAATGGGAGAAGCCGAAAGGAGAACCACCTCAGAGTAATTCACCAAAATATGAAAAATAGCAGAATTTTCATAACCTAAGCAATAAACAAACTGTGATATCTGTCCATGTATGCAGCACACAGTTCCAGTCTTGCCATCATGTTGTAAGCATTGATGGCAACTTCAAAATGAGTTGTAGAGTAATACATGAAGATATGAAAAATAAATTCAGTTTATATAGCTTAAGCAATAAAATGTGATATCTGTGTATTTCTACAAAACACAGGTCCTGTCCTGTTATGTCATTATGTCATGTCATGTATATTGATGGCAACTTCAAAACAAGACATTACTCATCATCTTTATATATTCCTAACAGTTATTCATAAAACATCTGAAAATAGCATCATTTTAATTACCCAAGTAGTAAACAAAGTGATCTTTGTATTTCTGCAGTACACTATGTTCTGTCACTGTCATAAATATTAATGACAACTTCCAAATAAGACCTTACTCATCATCTTCATAGATTTCCCAATATTCACAAAAATATGAAAAATATAAATTTTCCAAACAAAAGTGATAAGCAAACTGTTATATCTGTTTTAGTGCTGTATCCCATTCTTGACCAGTCATCAGCTCATATGTATTGCTGTCACCTTATTCAGTGCATTGCCATGCTCCTTTAGCGTTCATCCTACAAACTGGAAACTGTCATACCACAGCACGTGTTTGCAAACATCTATGGTAATGCAGAACTGCAAACAATGTCTCTCTCCATGTGTCCTACCAAAACTTTATACTGAGAGCAATTTGTAGCAATTTTTCAGCAATACAAACGTTCTTCTTTCCACAGCAGTCACAGATGAAGATGCCATTCAGATATCCTGATATTTTGCATCAGTGGGTATCAGGTGCACTTTGCCAGTATGTCTTGCATTGTTGTCAACAAATTATGCAGATCAGTCAACAGCAGCTAAAGTGCATTTCTGTTGAAATTAACTCCACTTGCAAAAAGGTGCAAACCTTCTGCAGTGATGCAGTCAAGCCTGAATGATGATCCTTCAAACCTGAGCATCAGCCCATACATGAAGCCATTCTGTAACCACTTGACCTTGCACACTACAGTACAGTTTTGTACCTACCATAAATATGTGTGTTGGTAATAATAGCTGCGGTAATCACAGATGGTTTTCAGACGTCGTCCGGTCCCCTCAGCCGAATTTATTCAAAGTCTTGGTCCGGCGGTGTTAAAGCCTGTTACTAAAGGCTTCTCAGGGGCCAGAGAAGGCCAGGTATATAAAGACACAGCAGTCGCCATTTTCTTCAGTCTTTCTTTGCCCCAGGCAAGGAAGGCAATATGAAGGCAATATATAAATGATGTACATACATGTGTAACAATGCAATATAAAAAAAAATCAATGGAAAACAGCATATAAAAACATACAGGTAATATAGAAGGGGTAGTAGATTGGCCCTGTTACCAAGTGGGGAGGAGAGTGGGAAGAGGGAAGGCACACATACTAGCACTTGAACATCTACATTTCATCTACATTTGCGGTGTACACAAAAAATTGTACAATGTATATCGTGCATACGAGCTGGTAAAGTCCCAGAACCAGTGAGTCCCAATGGTAGGGTATAGGGGGTACTGGGAACTGGGTAGAACTGGGTTGAGCCAGTGGCAAAGTAAAACAGCAGTCTCAAGCCTAAAGGCAGGTGGTAGTGTTTTCAGGTGGTATGGTGTTTGAAGGTAGGTACTAGAAACTGCAGAAACAAAACACCTCTGAGGAGGTTGGTAGACTCTAAGGCAGGCTGGAGTACAGCTGGATGGCTGTATGATGAGATTGAGTGAGATCTGATACAGATTGAACAGATTTCCAAAATGGGGCTAACAAACTTGGAAATAGTCTGAAATAGTCTTTTTGTAACAGGTTTCCTACAAAAGTTGTTCAAATTTCACTCAGTTGTTCTGAAAGTTGTTTGAATTCAAGAGTGACCATGAAGTCAAGTAGGATGCAGCCAGGTCACGGTCTTTCTTTTGTGTGTTTGAGAGGACTGGGATAAAGGTATAAGGTAGGCAGGATGGAACAAGATTTGTATACTTGCAGGATGGGTACTTTGGTACGAAGTGGACTGATAAGCGATGGGAAAAGTAATGGAAATGGAGGCTGGGGAGAAGGAATGCACCGCCACTGCAATGCAGAAAAGACAAGAAATTCTGAGCTTTTGAGTTTCAGCCAGAAAAGGAGTGAAGAGTTGCTGGTTTGTTTTGAGGTTTGAGCAATTTTAATCAATGTTAATGTAATTAAGTTTTATATTTGGTAGATTAATGGCTTGTCTTCTAATTATTTGCTTCAGGTGAGAGGATATATTCTGAGAGAGAGGAGAGAGGTTCTGAGAAGGATAGAGAGAATTCTGAAGAAGGATGAGGAATGTTCTGCAGGAATGGAGAAGGCATGTATTCAGAGCAAGGAGAGCTAAAGTCCCACTGTTCAGGATTCAGTTTAGATAGCTTTTCAGCTCGTCAGAGTAATACCGATCTGGGGTTCAGGCCTTTTCTCATGGCATGAGAAATGAAACTTTCCTGGAGATGGCCCATTTCCTCCCTGAGTTGACTTTCTTGCTAGGGTTGGTTAAGGTTCCTCCGTGTGAGAGTAGGGTGTTGTTTTCAGTTGAGGAATTGAGTTGTGTGTGAATTGAGTGTTTTCAGTTGCTGAGAGGCAGTTTTGTGGCAGTGCTGAGTCAGCCAGGGAGGGTTTAGTCACGGGGACCAGGGAGGAGTATGCCTTGGTGAATCAGGAGTGGTCAAAGTGTTGAGTTGGCCTTCCTGTTGCAATGGCCAATGCTTCGCAATGTCTGGCATGCAGAGGCAGAGGTGTCAGAATTTCAACTGTCCAGCAGATGTCCAAACCTTCCATGGAAAGGGACTTCCAGGCCTTTTTCCAAAAACCAGTGAACAAAATGATTCTCCAAGAACAAAACTTTTTCAATTGATGAAGATCTATAACTTTAAAAAAAGATGGCATGTGTGGGAGGCCAGCTACCACATCTCTGTTAAACACCTGAGTGGATCTGTTCTCTGTTTCCAATCCTGGCATGCACTCTGCTTAGATGGATCTGTCAATTTGTCTGCTGAGATTCAAGAGTGTGATAACGCCAGGTTTAAAGTACTATCCAAACTGATTTGTTCCTTGTCTGTTTTCCTGCCACATTGGTATGACATTGTCTGTCTGTTTTTGTTTATTTGTCCTGGTGTCATGTTGCAACCTTAAGCTGTAATTGCATTTTTTATTCTGTTGATTTTCTTGCTGAACTGGTGAAGGTGCTTTCTGCCAGCATTACTGTCCCTGAATACTGCTCTTGCTTTTAAGCCCCTCTTATCTGCCTGTGAGCACCTGTCCTTCATGTTGCTGCTTGCACTTGTCTAGAATGTTCTGTTGACATGCACTGTTTTGCTATAGAAATTCCTTTGGAAGGCTTGTGTTTGCTTGACACTTGTTTGTAAACTTGCTCTTGTTTGCAACCATCTGTTTTTTGGTATATTTGTTTTCAAACTTCTTATTTAATGTTTGTTTGTAGGATTTTTGATTACCATTGAATACCATGAATTAGCAGCTTTGCAGGTTTTCCTAGAACTGAGCTTTGGCTCCATTTTACTAGTACCTTACATTTTGATTCCTTGCAGTAAACCTTTTCTTTTCTAGTTGCAGTAAGTTGAAGTTGTTTTGCCAAGGTGGCACTTGCGTGAGATATTAAGACCTTTGGTTTCTTCTGTTGATTTGGCACCTTGGTTGTTGTACTTTCTGAGGTACCGTTGTCCCTTGATTTCTCTTTGTTGATTGTATATCCCATTTGTTGAAGGCACATTGTCACATAAAGATGATGCAGTATGTATTGTAAGTGTACAGAAGTGTCGCAGTCATCCCAGGTAAATCCAAGAAACTAGTAAATTTAGCTAGGCTAAAAGTCTGCAGTTGCCGTCAATACATGCAGGCACTAACTGATAGAAATCTGAGTGAAATCAGTAGATAAGCCAAGACGTGCAGAGAATTGCCTCTGGATTGGTAACCTCCTTGAGGTCCAATGTTTCTGCAGCTTTTGTCTGCTCACATGGTGGGAAGTGTATTTAATCTGAGAGTCCCAATATTTGTTTACGGAAACTCCTGTTCCAATGGGGAAAGAAATTTGGTAATGTGTGAAACATCTTTCAAGGTTAGTCGAAAAAGAAATGTGTTTAGAATGGTCCTTTCTTGGTATAAGGTCTCCAGTTGAATCTCACCTTTAAAAGTGCAAAAAAAATGCCTAAAACACTCTCTCTTGTTTATTTTTGTTACCCTTTTGTTATGCCTTCTGTTTTTGATGTTGTTAATTTTTTTTTATTTTCCTTATTTTGTCTTTTGTTGAAATTTGTTGCAATACAAATATTGCAATGTGTGAAAAATTTTTTTAGTAGCCTGCTTTTGTAATGTCAGAGACCATTTGTTGCTTGTGACAGCCAATCAATTGCTTGCAAATAATGTCTGTTTCCCTCTGTACTGCTCTTGGTGACCTCTATTGCTGGCGTGGATTGTTGTCTTGATCCTTGTTTTCCTCCCTTGCCTGTTTATGTGTCTACCTTCACCACCCCTGTCCTTGTTGGTTTACCTTTGTCTTTCTCTATATAGTCTTTGGCTGCCCTCATTGCCTTTGTACGTGTAGTTCTTTTCTTTGGGGCTGTCAGAAGGCTTTTCCATACAGTTTTTTGAAGAGCCTTTTTTTGCTAAAAGCGGTGGCATTTTGACCAAAAGCAAAGCTTTGTTTTGGCATTCTACTTAGCTTTTTTTTCCATGATTGAGGTGTAGGCATATCCAGCAATGATGTCTCTAGGCCATCCTTTTCCATAGCACAGGTTCATCAACTTTCCAGGCAGGCAAATCATATCTTACAAGCCAGAGCATGTCTGCGAATAACTGATCTGTAGCAACCACATACCGAGCCTCTGGGTGCTCCTCCAACCACATTGGTGAGTTTGTTTTATTTAATTGCTCTGTGCTGTAGTTTATGTATCTCTTAACTCTGGTGGGTGAGGTTGATATTATTTGGATAATTTGTTCATAATTTTGAAATGAGATATTTTGATATTTAATCATTTTGGCAGAAGGCCCCAAAGGCTCTCAAGCTCTGGGTGGCAGTTCATAGGTCAGCTCAAACCTTTCACAGGTTGTTCAATTCCCGTACTCGTCAGCATTATGGTTTGTAGTGGTCAGCATTATCCCTTGCAGGTGGGGTTGAGGCAAGAAGAGGTGGCTGCATCAGGCTTTTGAAGAAAAGGTGGAACTCTGTAGGTCTGAATACCTGTCACTCAAGACTCCAGGGCAGGTGCAGAGGTCCAGGGGAAAATAACTCTAGACGAATAGGTTTCATCAGTATGTCCAAAACAGAGAATCAGAGAAGGTGTGGGTAGGTACACAAAAGTGCTTGGAATCTGAAAGGTCTTGGCCTTCCAATGGAAAGGTTATTCCTCAAGTGAGATCAAGTCCAAAGGAAAGGGATCACTCTGAAGGATACGTACAGATGACTGTTCCATGCAGGGATCTGAATCCTCACTCTGGGAATACGTAGTTCCTTTCGGTCAAAATTTCTCCCTGATCAGAAAGAGAGGAGAATCTTCCCTCCAGTCACCATTCTCTGCCTAGCTATCTTCTGGGTTTGAATGCCTTAATTATGATGTCCTAAATGTCTGTCTGGCATTTGGCCTTAGCATTGGGTCCTGGTCCACATCTGGGCAAATTGCCTCGGCTTGGGCCTAGGTGTCTGAAGGGCGGAAAGGCCTTAGTCCTAACAAGGGGCGAGGCCCCTCTGCTAAATACCCGTGGGGTTGAACATGTCCACAGGGAGGCCCGTACAAGGGCAGGGGGTGTTTAGGTGTGGAAAGGGCCGCTGACTCGGTCCTTTTAGTTGAGTGAACACGCCGAGGTGCGAGTGGTGTGTCCGGACACAGCGTAACTCCGAACCGGACCAAAAATTTTATTGTTTTGGTGTGTGCGGCCTGTGAGCCTCACGTGTACCAAGTTTTGCGTTGTTTTGGACAAAGCGGTGGTGAGCGTGGCCGGCGACATTTTATGCACAAAAGCTTTAAAAAAAGCCAGGTGCCCAGACTGGGGCAATCGGCAATAGTACGGCGGCTTTGACATGACGCTTAAAAGCGACTTCCTTCCCAAGAAATGGTCTGGCTTACTTCTGCTGGGTGTTGTCATGTCTCCAGGGCTAGTTAGGGAAGATGTGGAACCATACCCAATGACAACAAAGCCACAGCAACTGCAACACTTCAAAAACTGCCTTGATACTAAACCTTAGCTCTCTGAATGGATGAATGATGACATCACTGCCTCCCACATGCAACACAAAGTTATCAAACTCTGGGTAGATATAACACTTCAACAATTGCAGTAGTCCACTTCAATGCATGCTTCTTCTTGCAATCCCATTTACCTATATACTAGATGTGGGGAAGCTAAAGTTACTTTTAGTAACATGGCTTGTAGCCTAGTGAATGTAGGAATGGCCAAAGATCCAAACTCACGTGTCATCCCCCTGCTCTTAAAGCACTGTCACTCCTACACAAGTAAGAAATGAAATAGGTTACTGGTGATGTTCAGTGGATTTGTACCTTTAATACACGTAAATATATATATATATATATATATAACTTTCTTTCTTGCTTGAATCTTTATGACTATCCACCGGATTAGTCCTTCCAATTTGATACGACTCACTATTTTCATTAATGCACAGGTACCAACTTGCCAACCATTAAAGCAAACACCAACTCACACAGTCTCTCAGAAACACAACAGGCAGAGACCAAATTTAATGAGAAAAGGCAGAGGAAGCAATCCCACTCCTCGAATTTACCAAGGAAAGGCACAACACTTCCATACCACTTGTGGGCATATGTAAGTGACCATAAGTATTGCAGGCCCTCAGGCTGATGAGACCGTCTCTATCTCAAGACTTCCACCATCATCAGCAGTCTGCCTTGCCTCTGCTTTTTTGTTTTCATGTATCCTTTCAGGAAGACTAATTAATCCATGGCTAAAGCATGTATACCAGTATGAAACCCACTTAATTTTTGTTCTGACTTAATACTTTGCCTGAAGAGATAATAACAGGAAGGCCACACAAAGGTCTCATGTAAAGAGAAAAAGCAGACCAAGGATCACCACTCCACTTATTCATCCAGGAAAAGCATGGGACTTCCTTGACACTTATGGTCATCTGGAAGTGTTCTATACCTCTGCTGGCTGCCCACTCAGACTGCTGAGACTGGCACTGTCTTACGACTTCCATCAGTGTCAGCAATCTGCCTTATCTGTTTTTTGTTTGCATGTTTCTCATTCTTGCTGCAACTTAATTATAGACTACATAACCAAGTTAGAAGCATGGTGAAACTTGGCTGAAAAGTCTCCAAGTACTCTACTGCCATCTTGGATGATACTAAGGTGCATGTCATATCTGGTTCAAAGTGCAGTGCATAACACAATTTCTGTTTGCCATAGCAGACTGAATGCATTTACCACTGTCAACAACTTGCCAGACATCTGTGGTTTTTGCACTTGCCAAGCACTTAATGCACAGAATATGCTTGCAGGTTGGACACTCTCATGAAGGTTCAGTACATTTCCCTTTATGACACAGCTTCTGCATCATATTTTCTTTAATTTTACTGGGACGTGGAAGGCTGAAAATGGTTCACACACTCCTGTCTAGTATTTCAGTGCATCTCTTCCTCTTCTGTAACTGGGTTGCAGGAATATCATCCACTATATGACAGTAGCCAGGGGTTGATACTTTCAAGAAACAATGAAAGCACTGACCAGGGCCACATCCCACAAGAACTAGGATATGGACAGCCAAAGTTTGTAGGCTATCCATGCAGCTGGGTACTGTAAACTGAGACTATCATTTCTGTCTACTCCATTCATGTAACTATTGCATATGTTCACAACTGGTGGACATGGCACGGATGCCCTTGTTCCATCATGCTTTCTCCTGAGTATACTGGAAAACAACAAGATGCAATTACTATTAGTTGATCGCATAAATACTGGGTTGCTATCCTCCCATTCAGTAGCTAACAGTGGCCACTCTGCAACTGCCTGTTGTACCCACAAGGTGTTTTATCAGTGTTTTTTCTGTCCATCATAGGCTCATAAGAGTTCAAGGCAACTGAGCCTCAAAGCCATTTCTTGCCAGTACACACTTTTAGGACTTGCCTCTTAATTTAAGGAGGGACAGGCCCGTCATTCCAGGGGTGGAATTGTGAACATTCAAATAGCTGTCCAGCTCCATTTTAAACGCTGAAAGTGTATTGCATTGCCTAAGTTGTTGAGGGAGTTTGCTCCAGAGAAGGGGTAGACACGCTGCAACAAATTTATCCCTTCTCCAAGACTTATTCATTTCTAGGAGTAGCTTTAGATCACTGGCCATACTGTTAGCCAGAAAATCTGTTTTTTTTTTTTTTTGTGTTTTGAATACGAATTGTTGGATTATTGGATCCCTAACAGCCCTATAAGCAACACACACATCTCCCACCATAAAGAGTCTGTAATAAACAGAGTTAAGCGATAAAGCTTCTTGTCTATACTTGTAAGTTTGACCTTTTAGGCCCCTGATCATTTTATCTACAAACCTCTGGGATCTATCCAATTGCTGGATTTACAATAGTAAAGTACATCCCAAAGGGAACACTGTACTCAGGGATGAGTCTAATCAAAGCAGATTACAAGAAAATGAGGATTTCTTTTGATTTGGAAGAAATTCTGCTTGCTATGAGCTGAGCAAGGTAAAAAGATTAACGTACAGTGCTGCAACATGATGGCCAAATGTCAAATAGCTGTTCATCCCTGTGCCCTGGTCTCTTGGGACCTTTTCATTTGAAATGGTGTGTCAAAAGCTGTAACTTTACACATTTTGGCATTGGCCTGAGCTCAGTTTTTGTACACCTGCTACTGATAATTGTAAGCTCATGCTGGAGTGCATGTACATTAGAAGAGGACTTGATAACTCCAAGCTTACAGTCATCTGCAAACTCTGTTAAAGACCTTCATTTGATAAGTGGAGATCTGAGAAGTAGATGCCAAACAAGACAAGTTCCAATTTAGATCCCTGTGGAGTTCTACTGATCACCCTCATTCTGTCAGAGGATACAACCTCTACTCTTACTGTGTGTCCTGTCTCCAAGCCGGTTAGCTATCCTCCTAACATATGGGTCAATCTGGTGCTCCTTCAACTTTATTATATTTGCATGTGTTATGGTACTGAATGACTTGGCTAGGTCAGGGTACATTGTGTGGACAGGCTGTCCATAACTTGAATAACTGTCTCAATGTTTACCATATTCATTAGGGAGGCTCTACCCTTGATAGAGCCAAACTTGCTGAGGGTCGAGTCTGATAAGATTTTTGATGATATGGTTAATTAGGTTGTTAAAATAGATTCTACGGCCTTGCATATAAAGCTTGTTAAACTGATGGTTCTGTAATTCCTGGGCTCTATGGTGGGGCCACCTGTGTGGAGTTTCATCACAGCAGCTGTTCACCATTCCTGTGGAACAAAGCCAGTTGCTAATCAGATGGTGAAAATGCTGAGGAGTGGGTCCACCAATATATGCTTAGTGCTATTAATTAAACAACAAGGTATGTTATCAGGCCTCGTAGATTAGGAAATCTTTGTTTTGAAGAGTACCCTCATTACATCTTCTTTCCTTATGGTTAGTAGATTAAGTCCATCAGGGATACATGTGTCTGGAATAAATGCCTCTAGAGTGAAGTTGGTACTGAATTTATTAGCCAGTATGTTAGCATTATCCACTGGTTTAAAGTAGCTTGCACCACTATGAATACTTTCTGAACAACGTTGGGGATTGTTTCTTACTTTCTTGACATAACTAAATATGGATTTTTAGTTGTCGTTAGCATGTCAGGTAACTCCTATATACACTTACTCATTTAGCACTACCGATGGTACTGTTAAGCATAAATAACAATAGAGAGTGCATTTCCAAGTAGGTATTAACCTCGATCAAAGTGACTTAAAGGCATTAATATTGTGAAATAATCCCTCTTTTCAGTACTTACATGCACTGCCTGTCAATACAGATCTCAGCAGGCCAAAAACAAGCAAATAATCTACCATCAGTTCTATACAAAGACATTAAACAAGAAAAGTCTGAGGCCTCCCATTCTTCTCAAATAATTTGGCTTTATTTATCTTAGATAAGCACTTTTGTCCAAAGACCATCAGTTCTAGCAGTGAAGAATTTTAACTTTTAAATGTATACATTTTGGGTACAGGAGTTTTCACAGTAGCCAAAAGTGTGTTTGTGGAGGGGGCACGCAATGGGACTACCTTGAGGCCAGTTGCAATAGCAAAACAAAGATGCTTTGATTTTTTTTATTTTTTTATCTGTTTGATATTCTGAATTTGGGTGTCTTTTTTTTTTTTGCTATATATATATTTAGTTTCTTCCTTTTACTGCACAATTTATTTACACTTGACCACTATAATGGTTTGTTTTTAGACCTCCTCATTTGCTTAGATCGTTTGGATTGTCATATTAACACATTTGTCCAGGTAACATTGAAACTTTTCTGAATAACGTTTTGCAGTATCAACATTTTAGGTAACACTGATACATGAGTTTACAGACTTCATCATACAACTGTAGAATATCTGTAAATTTGAGGCTCTTGAACTCTGATGTTTGCTTCTGATGGTTTGGAGATTCTGACAGAGACAATTATTACTTTATTTTGGTCAATGAGGGGGATATCTTGTGGATAGTACATAATTAAGGCTAGCAATAAAAAAATGTCAGTATCAGATGCTAAGTTTGTTAAGACCAGGTCAAGTGCATTTTGTTCTCTAGTAGGTTCATTTAGAATCTGGTGCAGATAGTTTTTGCTTATAAAATCTAATACTTTTTGAGCACTGCCTACGTTAGGGACAAAGATCCTACTGTTAATCATTTGGTAGTTAAAATCACCCAAGATAACAGTGTTCATGCTTAAGGGGAGTTTATCCAGAATATGTAGGAATGTTCTGTGAATTTTTGGAGACAAGGAGTGGCTTTTGGTAGTTTTAGGGTAATTTGGAACTGAATAAGCTCTGCTTGTAGGTCTCTAGGTATCTGTCTCACAATAATGTTATGTCTAACAAATATGGATACACCATTGCAGTTTCCATTTGGTTTAAATGAGTGACATGCATAATACCCATGTACCGAGAGAGTGGTCTCTGGGAACTTAAATCAAGTTTCAGTAACACCACATACATGTGTGCACTCCAAATGTAAGAAGGCCCTTGTGGCATCAGCAATTCTGGCGCCTCAGAGACAACTCATTGTTATCCTGTTTCTGTCCAGCCTAGAGTGTAAAATCTGTGTGTTTAACTAACGAGTCACCAATCACTAGTACATTTACATCTGTGTTAGAAGACTGCTTAGGTGTAACTGGTTTGGGAAGTGTTGTTCATGGTAACTGTTGACTGTGTCGTAACTAACTGGAATTGCAGTGTTTCATTTAAACTGGGCCTTGCACCTACTAGCCCATTGGGAACTAGGTAAGGATTTTTAGTGCCTTGGCTTTATAACAATGTGTGTGTGAAAAATAGGGTGCATGTGCAGATTTGTGTCTGTGCTTGTGTTCGTGCATGCACAGACTACTGCATAAGTGAGTGATGTGTTTGATTGTGGGAGTGCAGTCTTAAATTTGGTTAGGTAATTGCATTTCTCACAAACAGACAAATAGTGCAGAGTTAAGGAAAATATCATTGTCTATGAGCATCGTGAAATTCTTACATTGTCCAAGTATATAAAGTGCTATGAGGATGACAACAGAGGGTATACTAGTTTGCTGATATTCCATTTTGACCAGAGGTGTATATATATTATATTACTATATATATTATATTACCAATATAACGCTATTTCTGGCCAAGGGTTAAATTATTAATTTGTATTTTTTCTGTGGTAAAGCTCTAATCTCCATGGAACTTTATCAGACTCAGCCCGGGAGCAGTGTCTGGTTAAGTGACTTGCTCAGAGTCACACAGTTAGGCAATGGAGGCCAAGGGAGTCAAACCTTGCACCACTGAACCTCAGGAAGCAGCTAGTTCGTAGAGATAGTGCTAAAAACATAAATTAATCTAAGTTAACCATATGCAGTCAATATTCTTGTCTAGCCTAATTACAAATGGCTGCTTGGTGGTGTAATTCATAGTTAAGGTACTGATCTGGTGTATACTAATAAATGTGCATATAGAACATTTGGTTTGAGCACCAACACCAGGAAGATGGTAAATAAATGGTCTAATCTGGCTATGATACTGGCTTTAGATGTGCAATGATTTACTGCTGTTTTACGCTGCAGTTTACACAGCTATAACTGGGAGGCTAAGTTAACTAAGACTCCCAAAAGAGATTTGAAAAAGAAAGTTAAATGTTAACGACCACCTTGATCTATTCATGTGCCAGGTTTCACAGCAGTACATACCATCTTGCAGCAATTGCTGTGCCAGTGGGAAGCAGGTAAAGAAGTTATCAAACTAAATGTGATGATTCTTGCCAAACAATCCCCTGGTTAAGTCTGTGACAACCCAGTTTGCCATGCTGGCCTCAATATACAGCTCAGCCTTGCCACTTGAACACCTGAAATTCATGTATGCTTCAATTATGAGAATCTGTCAGCACCCATACCTTAATGACATACCTCTCTGGCTTACCAAGCATGAACTGCTTATATGCCATACAGCCACAGAAGCCAAACACTGCTTTATCTGTTGCTACCTCATGATGCAGGATGTACAGTCTGCCGCATACACAAAGAACAGCAACCACTATGGGGTGGATGTGGTGTAGCTTATCATGGCCTGTGGTGCCAGGAAGTGGGTTCAAGAAATCATCACTGCAGTGAAGACACTTCTGAATTTTTTTTTCAAGCCATTCTCAAGTCATGTACCCAGTGATGAGGAACTGCCTCTATACATGGTGGGTTTCTCAGTACTGTCTGCACTCTGGAAAGTGTACAATATTCATGCATACTCGTATTGTAAAATGTGTACATATGTCTTTGGCACATACAGGACTCCACTGATGCTCAACATCCTGAGTGGCAACCTTCCTCTGTGCAGCTGAGTGTTTAGTTTCATCAGCAATAATGATGTAGAGTTCCAGTGAAAACATCAAATTTGTGAACTCCAGCTCTGTCTTATCTGGACCCAGGTTGGTGTACAGGGCCTAGTGGACCTACAAAGTCATCAATACATATTGCTGTTAAGCATTTTTCCCCACTTGATGACCTTACATAGTTGGCATGTTCAACATGCTGTGCTAGGGAGCCTGGCACACACTGCAATGGGATGTCATGTTCTGTGCAAAGATGGGGCACTGTTAGCATTACCTCTACCATCTATATTGCCTAGCTCTGTCTGACCCACACCTAGTGAAGTACTGCAGGAGATCTCCTGCGATGACATCATCATATCCTTGTTTAATGAAGTGTTGCTTTGACTCCAATCTAGTGGGCTGTCTACATCCCACTGCACAGGAGGAGGCAAATCTTCATCCCTGTAACCAAATATGGAGAACTTCAGTTGTCTGTTAGTGTCACCATGTCTGTTTGTCAATATAACTACTGGAAATTCATCCTCTGTGTCCAAGTCAGGCAACATATTCTGTCCATTGCTTTTTGCACCAGCATACCTTAATGCCAGCATTCCCCCATCCTCAGTACGAAAGTCACCTACTTCCAGTCTGCATTGGCCTGGCGTAGTGATCCTGCTGGAACCTATGGCACAGGGGCAGTATCACTGTCATCAGTGGCACTGCCCTTCTCATGAAAATATGTCAGTGGAAGGTCACTGTATGCATCAGACTCCTGGTCTTCTCTCGGGTTCTGGTTATGTCATGGTAGCAGATGAACATCCATGTCAGACCCACTGCTTCTACTAATACAGCCAGGTTCCTCTTCCAACATGAAGACTTTGTTTGAATTGTCCTAATAGCTGGCATCATAGTTGATTGATGACAAGGGGAGATGTGGCACACTTACAATTTCAGCTGAAAAAACAGGATAGAATGACAAATACCATTACTTATCTGCACAGAATTTAGTTTTAAAACAGCACTGCTAACAGTATGGTGATTGTCAAATGGAAATACACTTACACCACAGTCTGATAACTAATCAAACTGTTATATCTTAGCATGTTTCCTTACAGTAATCCCTAGCATGCAGAAATATCTGTTGATGTGTGTTAAATATAGCTGCTCTCCTGTCATCACTTCATAGGTAGTGATGGCAGCTTCTACATGATAGTTTAATCACGACCCTGCCATGTTCCTTTACAGAGTTATATCCAAAAAATGAAAAACATACTTTTCATTATCTAGGTAATTAACTGACATTTTCAACACTATCTGTAACTTATAACATTGCAACGTTCCCCTACTCTGATATTCCAAAACTATACAAAACTGCATAAGATTCTTAACCTCGATAACAGTGTAATCACCAGAATAACTTGCACCATGTACAATGAAAATGTTGTAATGCAACCGTCCAGACATATTCCAAAAAACATAAAAAAGAAGAAATGAACAACTTCTTTAGGACTACTGGTACCATCACAAATCAAGTTTTTCTCATTTCATTCATGCCTGACATTCGCATCTATCAGCATAATAATGATCCACATTTCATATGTAGTAATATGGGCAACACTGAAAAGTGATCAAGTCTTTCCCTGATAGATGATGACTCAGTGTTTCACAATAACTGCACATACTGTAATGACCCTCTAAAATTAGAAGTTATGTACTCACAATAACGTTCCATCTGAGTAGGAAGTTCATTTGTCTGCAACCTGTGGGTTACGGATCTGATATCGGATCCGAGCTGGCAACTTGTTTCAAGCTAATGAATCTGAGCTCCTAGCCCCTCCCTTCACCCATAATCCCCTGCTAACCCTCCATGACCTCAGATCGAGTTTGCCTCTCCATATATATCCAAGAAAGGATACCTAAAAACTAATAGATCCAAGAAGGTCAGGGGAAGGAGACAAATGTACTACCTACTCAGATGGAACGTTATGGTGAGTACATAACTTCTAAATCTGAAGTAGGAATGTTCATTTGTCAGCAACCTGTGGGACAGAGTCCCCAGCTACCTGCACCCTGGGTGGCCATCATGGAAGGATATTACGACACCCATAGGCCCAAAGGATGCTCCTCCTCTAGAAAGCAGGTCTAGCTTGTAGTGGTTGATAAAGGTATGAGATGAAGCCCAAGTGGCTGCAGAACAAATATCATCCAAAATAACTCTAGACTTGAAAGCCGCAGAACTAGAAATGGAGCGAGTGGAATGAGCACGAACTCCTTCTGGTGTGGGTCTACCCGAGGCTTGATAAGATAGCAGGATACATTGGGAAATCCAGCGAGATAAAGATACTTTAGAGATAGCTTTCCCCAATTTACATTTGGCAAAGGAAACGAACAGCTGGTCGGATTGTCTATGGCCAGCCGTCCTATGGGTATAAAAATGAAGCTGCCTATGAACATCCAATGAGAGCAGCTTGTATTCACCCTTATTTTGATATTTAGGGAAGAAAACCGGTAAATTTATGGATTGGTTTATGTTGGTTTCTGATGCTATCTTGGGAAGAAAGGAGGGATTGATCCTGAGGTACACTATCAGGGTGAAAAATCAGGTATGGAGGCTTTACAGAAAGAGCCTGAAGTTCTGACACTCTTTTCGCTAAAGTAATGGCTACAAGGAATGCTGTTTTCCATGACAAGAATTTGAGATCCACTGAAACAGCGGGTTCAAAGGGTGGAGCAGTCAAGGCTTGAAGAACTAAAGTAAGATCCCATGGGGTACGGGGCTTCTTTACAGGAGGTCTAAGTAAAAGGTACCCTTGAGAAAGGTTTTACACAATTTGGCTGACATCAAGGGTCCTGTATCATGTCCCACATGATAATGAGAAATGGCTGCCAATTGCACTTTGACAGTTGAACAACTAGCACCTTCTTGAAAGAGTTCAGTTAGGAAATCTAAAATGGATGGAAGAGGAGGGATCTAGATCGCTGCCCAGATGGAAAAACGTTTCCATTTGCTGTGATATACCTTCCTGGTGGAGGGCTTATGTGCTGCCAGGAGGATGGCTTTGACTGGTGAAGAGATACCGGGAGTCCTAACTAGGAGTGGAACTGGAGCAACCAAGCTGTCAGTTTCAGATTGTCCAGGTTTGGAGTTGGCAAATCCAATGGATGGGAGATGAGATCTGGAATGGGATCTAGAATCCAAGGGTGATTCACAAGGTGAGACCACAGGTAAGGGAACCAAATTTGTCGAGGCCAGAATGGGGCAATGAGAATCATCTTGCTCCCCAACCACGAGGCTTTCTGTAAGAGTTGTATCATCATTGGAATAGGAGGATAGGCATAGAGTAGACTGGGTGGCCAAGCATGCACCAGAGCGTCTCTTGGAGATTCCCCTGGTGGGGGGATTAGAGCGAAGAAATTTTGATGGAGATGCAAAAGATCGCAGCAGGGTTGCCCCATGTTGCGAATATCTGCTTCGCTACTAGAGGATTGAGAGACCACTGGGTAAGAAGGGTGTGGCTGAGCTTGTCCGCTAGGATGTTGGTCCTCCCGGAATGTCGTTGCAATCAAGCGGTTGGTGGAGATCGCCCAGTCCCACACTCTCATGGCTTTGCGGCAAAGAGGATAAGATCTGGTTCCACCCTGTTTGTTGATATACCAGACCACTGACATGTTGTCCGAGTGAATTGCAATCGTTCCTGCGGGAGGAAGCTCTGAAGTGCTTGCAATGCCAACAGCACCGCTTTCATCTCCAGAACGTTGATATGCAGGGAGGTCTCTATCATTCCACGTGCCTTGGACTGTCCTGCCTGAGTAATGCCCCCCCCCCCACCCGAGGCGGGAAGCGTCCGTGGTCACCGTGGCAATAGGGGGAGAGGTGCAGAAGGGATGGCCCGTATGGAAGTTTGAAGCTTGGAGCCACCATAGTAGCGCCCTTCTGCAAGCCTTGCTGATAGCAATGGGATGGTGGAGAAGAAGGGATAGGAAGGACCATTGCACTAACAGAGTCCATTGCAGGACTCGCATGTTCAAATGGGCGCATGGAAGGAGTGTAATCGCTGCTGCCATGGAGCCTAGTGCCCTCAGGATCAATTCCGCTGGTGAAGCCTCTGAATGAAGGATAGCCCGCACATGAAGTTGAAGATTTCTGATTCTCTCGGCAGTTAGGAAGGCTCGCAAATCTCTGGTGTTTATTCTGGCACCTATAAATTCTATGATCTGTGTTGGAGCCAGTAGGGATTTGCCGACATTGATAGTAATGCCTAGTTGTGGAGCTAGATGGAGAAAGAAGTCTCTGGCTGATCAAAGTAGATGCCTTGTTGGTGCGGTCAGGAGCCAGTCGTCCAGGTACGGGAAGACCTGAATTCCCTGGAGTCTCAGGTGGGCCGCAATCACTGCTAACACTTTGGTGAATACCCGGGGGGCTGTGGTGAGGCCAAAGGGAAGGACCCTGAACTGGTAGTGACTGGCTCCCAGCCGGAAGTGAAGGAACCTCCCGGATCGTTTGTCCATTAAGATGTGGTAATACGCATCCTTGAGGTCTATAGAGCACATCCAATCGTTCTCCCTCAGAAGGGGGAGGATAGATTGAAGAGTGACCATTCGGAATTTTTCCTTGGTTACTGACAGGTTCAAGTGGGAAAGGTCTAGGATGGGTCTCAGATCCCCCGTCTTTTGGCACCAAAATAACCTGGAGTAGAACCCTAATCCGAGCTGGTCTTGGGGGATGGGCTGGATGGCTCTTTTTCTTAGCAGCTGCTGTATTTCTGCGGCCTCCCTGTGATCGGGTGGTACATCGGGGAGGTTCTTGGATTGGGGGACATGGAGAATTGGTATTTTGTACCCTCTGGATATGATGCGAAGCACCCAGCGGTCTGTTGTGATGGACTCCCATGCCACTAGATGCTTCGAAAAATGCCCCCCCGACTGCCTCCAGAGTGGAGCAGCCGGGCAACCCCTCAGGGCTGCTGCGCAGGCCATTCAGAGAAAGGTTCTCTGGACCCGAAATTTCTCGGAGCCCCTCTGCCCCTAGGGTGACGTCTTCCCTGTCCACCTCTGCCACGGTAGGACTGGTTGTCTGGAGCTGGTTGGGAATGTTGTGATTTTCAGAACCACATCTTCTTCTGACCCTTTTGGTTCCTTGAAAAGGACCGCTGGGTAGCAGAGAAGCAGACTCCGACGGCAGACAACGTCTTCCCGTCCTTCTCGCTCTGGACAAGCATCTCGCGAACTGTTTTGCCAAAAAGGGCAGAACCATCAAAGGGGGCGTTCGCGAAGGATGCTTTAAAGGGCTCCGTAAAGTTGCAATGAGGAGCCAGGCCTGGCGTCTCATGACTAGGCCTGCTCCGCTGGCCCTAGCGGCTCCCTCTGTGGCGTGGGACAATAGCCGCATAGAGGTGTTTGAAATAGATCTCAGAGTGGCCATTCAGGTGGAGTACAATTGTTTATCCTCCTCTGACATGGACTCAGGGGGGAGATGCAGCGTATTCTTTTGATAAGATCCCGCTGCATCCCGATGACATGTGCCATATAGTTCAGACACCTTACTGAGAAGGTCGCTGAACTAAAGACTCGCTTCCCTAAGCGATCCATCAAATGGGACTCTTTGCTCGGTGGATGGACTGAGGGACTCTCCTGAGCCAATTCCCTCTTTGTGGCTGCCGCCGTCAACATGGCATCTACAGGGGGGCCCTTACGCCAATGTGACCGGTCTGGGGGGGGGGGGCTAAGAATCCTATCCAGTCGCTTGGGTATTGGCTCCACGGTGTCCGGATCCCTCCATGCCCTGGTGGTAATAAGGTCCACCAGGGGATCGGCTGGAGGGAACACCCAGGAGGTAGACGGGCCTGCCTCGAATGCCTCCAGAAACACGGACTCGTCAGAGGAAGACTTGGGGGCAGACCACCCACCTCTGATTCTCAGCATCTCCATGATGTCTCCAAAGGCGACATCCTCAGGGGGTGATCTTGGGGAGTCTTCCCCTTCCTCCAAGTCCGTGTCCTCGGTTAAGGACTCAGGGGAGTCCACGTGCCTCCTTTTGCACTTATGCTTGCGGGGAGCTTCCTCGGGGAGACTATCCGAGGAGGCCTCGCCAGCAACATCTTGTTCCAATGGAACTATCTGTGACATCGAAGCAGGCTGTCCCTTTGGCCGGGTGATGGAAGCCTGGCCCAGCAGAGAGGGAGTGCAGGGAGGAGTCGATGCAAGGACCGGGGGTCTGGATGCTCTCAACAGAGCCCTTTCCACAACACCGAATGCCAAGGGAGAGCCACTCTCCAATGGATCCGAAAGTTGGCTCCCACTCGGATCCGATGAAGGGATCGGAGCCGGCGCCGAGACCGTTGGATCCGAGGGACCAGTGTGCTCCGACCTGGACGAAGCCTAAGGCACACTGAATCCCCCGGATCCGAAGCTCGGACCACGGCTCCGAGAGGTCGGATCCGACAGACTCGAGGGTAGGGTCGGATCCGAAGTACCAAGTACTGTCGGCGCCAACCCACCCCCGGCTCCAAGGCTGCTCGGCTCCAAGCGCTCCGAACCTGGGTAGCGGGTCAGAGAAGGAGCAATTGGGTGGAAAAAAGGTGTCGAGCTCCCCTCCTGAGGGGGGGAGGCAAGAGCACTCCCATCTGCAGCTGGGTCTGGATGAACCTTCGCATCATCCGGTCCAAGTCTACATCAGATAAACTGAATGTGGATCTCGAAGAGGCCACCGAGGCAGGCCTGGAATGCCGCCTCGATGACCTTGATGGAGATCGGGTCTCCTCCTCCTTGGGCCCCGGGGAGAAAGAAGGGGATCAGAGCCGAGGAGGAGGAGACCTAGAAGCAATGGAGGGAGAAGCCCGCTTAGCTGGCGGGGCTGAAACTGAGGTCTCGGCCCGCCGCTTGTGGTGCTTCTCCCTCCATTTCTCCCTCCTGGCCTCCCTGTCCTCCGACGCTTTAGCGGGAGTTTGAGTCCCAGTCGGAGGCAGGGGGGCAGGAGTGGCAACCATCACAGGCTGTGATGGAGCCACAGGAGTAGCAGAGGTAGCAGAGGCCGAAGCTGAATCCGGGGGTAGAAGTCCCGCCAGGACCAGCCTCGACCTCCGTTCTTTCAGTGCCCTGGGGTTGAATGCTGCACAGATAGTACAGCCCGAGGTGAGGTGTTCAACCCCAAGGCACCGAATGCACCGAGTGTGGCCATCAGCCGGGGAGAGCTTATGGCCACACTCGGTACATTTAGAAAATATGGCTTTTGGGGCCTCAGCCATTCACTTTTTTTTTTTTTTTCTAACTAAAAGGAATAAAACTACACACACACAGGCCCCAAAAAAAACACTCAACACACTCACACACTAGCGACCAGCGAAGGGAGGGTATTAATTAAACAAAATATAGGGAACCTATCTCATACACACTTTAAAAGTATTAATGTAAAATAAAAATTTAAATTCTGATGAAAAATGTAGAAAAAAAGGTAACTTTTTTTCACTTATCTGCGAAGCTCTGAAGAGGATCCAGCCATCACAAGCGCGGCAAACTAGATCTGAGGTCATGGAGGGTTAGCAGGGGATTATGGGTGAAGGGAGGGGCTAGGAGCTCGGATCCATTAGCTTGAAACAAGTTGCCAGCTCGGATCCGTAACCCACAGGTTGCTGACAAATGAACATTCCTACTTCAGATGTGATAATCACCCACGTTACTAGTCAACTGCTTGGCATATTCAGATATAGGTGGCAAGTGCATTACATAATCTGTTCAGCAGGAATTCATTACATTCCAAGTGTTACACAACTCCCCTTCCACCTGTCAAGTAAGATAATTAACCAAACATTACCTTTTTATACACCAACTGAAACACTATCAGGAAGTGTTTAATCAGCTTATATTCACACAATGGGTTTATATTTTGATTATACTATTTACCCATTATCCTTCTTTATCCACTTTTGGTCGATAAACCTGCATTTCAAAAGTTGCCATCATCATATCCCAGAAAAAAATCCTCCTTCTCTTTCCCATCTTCCCATGTATCACTTACCACTTCTTTTTCCAGTTCCTGGAATCACTTCACATCGGGGTGCATCAAACATCTCTGTTCTTGAGTGAGCTGATCCAATCTATAAGGAAGCTTGTTGTAATTGCACATGGCAATATTCAAAGGAAAGCAGAACCACAGCTGCATGGGCCAGAAGAGAGTCATCCCAATCTTCTTAGGGGCTTCTTTCTGAATCTTCAAAAGTACCCCAGAGCTGGGTGGTTGGCATAATGGTTAAGATGTTTACCATACATTTATACAAGGGTTTGATTTTCACCTGCGAAAGGGAAACTGGCAGATAGCCTAGTATTTAAGGCTCAGTTCCTCAGAGCTGCTCTTGGTTTGGCTAGTTCATCTGAGTTACAGAGAATCTGCTACAGCTAAAGCTAAAAGAAGGGAAATAAGCATAATGTTGCACTTCTGCTGATTATGTTTGCTGTATTTCATAAGCATCCTGCATTATTTTTTACATTTCTCACGAGTTTCAAAGTTGAACTGTGTCCACTGCTGCTGTAGAACTTAATTATATTGTGTCTGCTAGTTTTACAGGAATGTAGTAACTAGATTGTGTGATTCATCTGCAAAACTCCAAAACTAGTAGTTTTAAATGGAGAGAGTTTTCTGACTGTACTCTTGTGGCAGAAGTGTGCTGTAGCAAACCTATGAAAGTTGCTGGCTGAAAGCTTACTATGTAGGCCTTGTTGTTGTAAACTTGTTTTTCTGATTCTATAAAAGCCTAGTGTTTGCACTAGGCTGCTCAATGTGTAGTGGCAGGTAGACGTGCCCTTTATAGGCACAGACACTTTCAAGTTACAATTTCCATTAGAATAACTGTCTCTGCAACCTTCCCAGTCTTCCTGCTGCTTTAGGAGCATCTGAGTTGCGCACACAGCAGCATTGCCTTGTTGGATAGCTGCAGTTCACACTGAGTAAAGCACCCATTCCTCATCTGGTTGCTATCATAACAATCCAGTTAAATCTATCCAGTCTTCTCCCTGACTAAACCCATAGCAAAACACCTGATACAATGGATAGGCATTTTCCTGCTATCTCTGTGGCCAGCCTGGTGGACATGGGCATCTTGAGGCAATGTAGCAGTTGTCTCCTGTATACTGACAACAAATTAATCCTGAAACAAACAGTATGCGAGAGAGCTAGTTATACTTTAAAAATTGAGAGAAATCTTACATACTGGCATATCAAATGACAAACAAGTTATCAGCACATCACTTCTGTCACTAAATAAGGTCTTCACACATAAACCCACATATGAGGAGGTACTCAAAGTAACTTAAAACTTCAGAGGCCTTCCATACGCTGCCCTCAGAAACCACATGCAAACAAAACCAAGTCAACATCAACCATCAGTTGAGCGAAAACCCTATTACGCGAATAAGAATACGCCAAACCGTATTGCACTTAGTACGTAAACCTAGAATGTCCAAAACTGCGAATTCCGAAATGTCAATTTGTTTTGGTTGGCCCGTCTGCAATATAGCTCCATAAGGTAAGTGTGCGATAGATAGGACTTTAGGGTTAGGATTTGGTTAAGGTAAGTGCGTCGATAGGTAATGTATGCAAGATTTAGTGTAGTGTTAGATGTAGGGTTTTTTTAAGTGTATTTATGTGTGTTATTTATTTTGTTTGGCTGTATGTCTGTAAAGGAAGTGTGTGGTAGTTATGGACCTTAGGGTTAGGGAGGGGTTAAGGATAGTGCATAGACAGTTGTGTATGTGGGGTTTAGTGTAGTGTTGGAAGTAGGGTTTTGTTAAATGTATGTATGTATGTGGACTATTTATTTTGTTTGGGTGTATGTTTGTAGGGTTTGGTTAGTGTATGTATGTGGTTTATTTATTTTGTTTGGGTAGGTACTAAGTAGCGGGTGGTGAGGTTGGCCGACTATGATAGTTCGATATTTTATTTTTCACAGTTTAGTGCATTCAGGATTTTCATGGTTCGAGGTATAGGGGTCGATGTTTAGGTATTCGAGTAAAGGGGTTTTCACTCAACTGATATAGACCCTCAACTACTACACATAAAAGTGCACATCTCAGTGTCCCCACAAGCAAGCTCCTAAGGCAAAACGCCATACATTTAAACATCTTGGTCATAGGAGACTCTAATGTGAGACAAATTGACACTCCCCCTCACCAGGTTAGACAGTAGAAAGATTCCAGTCATTTGCCTGTCAGGGGCCAGGATTCGTCAAATTATGCAAGCACTTAGGTCACTCAATCACAAGTACCAGTATAACAATGTCATAGTCCATGTGGGTGTGAATCACCTGAGACGTGCCTCACTGGACTACATAAGAGACTTGATGGACCTCTCTGAATACGTGTCACATGCAGGTGTGAGACTTGCACTGAGCAGCATTCTACCCTCACCAAGAATGACCGTCTTACCTACTAGTGTCATTTCAAGGGTATCCAGTATTTGTCAGCATTGGCCAACATGATTGACTGACCACACTCCTTTGCCATAGATGGTCTGCACCGGTCGCCTGCTAGGATTTTGAATACTGGCCAAGGTATTAGCCACACCAATGGTGCCTTTTTTTAGGAAGTGTCAAGCCAGAAGACTTACCAAAGTAACAAATTCTTCTAATGCCAAGCTGAAAGTTCTATTGCTCAATGCTATCAGCTTAACTAAGAAACTGCACACCCCGGAAGATCTCTTCACCCTGGAGAATGCTGATATCTGTGCAGTTACACAGACATGGTTCAGGCTGCAGAAAGCACCATGGCAGTGCAAGGCTACAATGCCTATCACGCATTCAGATCACTCTCTGAAAAGGAAAAAATTAAAGGAGGGGGTGTTTCCATTTACATAAAAAAATCACACCTCAAGCTTGATCAAGCAGGATGACTCATTTGAGTTACTCCATGTCCAGCTGCCCATAGGCAACATTCCCCACCACATCATCACCAGCTACAGCTCCCCATCCATGAAAACCACTCTTCATACCTGAAGTTACTAGAATCACTTACCATTCAGCCCAACATATTGCTCATGGGCGATTTTAACTATCCCTCCATAAACTTGGTAACATACAAGACCACTAACATGCAGGCTCAGAGATTCCTGGACTTTAATGTAAATTCCCTGGAGCTGGTCTGCACTCCCACTAGGGGCTCAAATATCCTTGACACAGTACTCGCAAACATGGTAAGATCAGATCATAACTCGGGCTCCTTTGAAATAAAGGAAGCAGCAGAACCCCCATCAAACCCTAAAAACCTAAAGAATTTTTCCAAGGCAAATTACATTCTATTAAGTGACAGTGTAGGTAATTTTAAAGCTTCCCATAAACCCAAAAACATGGATGCCTATGCAGAAGTATACAGGAATACCCTGTAAAAGGTCACTAAACAATGGCAGAACCTCACTGAACTAAACCAAAGTCTAGCCAGAAAAACAAGTCACCCTCGCGGACTCCTGGCATACAGATTCTACAATAAAAGGAAGAAATTCCTATCTAGAAATACGTGGGAGGGTGCACAACAAAGAAAAAAACCCTCATTAGTCTTAACAGGCAAATCAGGGAACTAGTCAAGTCTTCAAACGCTAAATATGAGACTAAAATAATGTCCCAAGGAAAGGATAAACACAAAGCATTTTTTAGTTATGTCCAAAATCTTAAGGAAAACACTCAATGTGCCGATTTAGCTGTAGATGGCACTACCTATACTCAGCCAGAAGAAATAGCAAACCTGCAGGTTGTTAAACTCAGCTCAAATTTTATTCCATCACCTCAAGGTCACTCCCGGTGAAATACCCCTACCACTCCTTTGCCTATTATCACAAAATAGGTAATTACTGCACCTCTCAAAAGCTAAAAACACTGTATCAGTAACCCTGATGGAATCCCAGGGAGCCTACTAAACAGCTTAAAACACTACCTAACAGACCAACTCAGATCTCTAACACAGTCTCCAGACAGGCCTCTCCCTAGTAGTGGAGGACAGCAATAGTCTTCCCTCTGCACCAGGGGGACCATTAATGGACACAGGAAACTACCAGCCAATAACTCTGACTAGTCTCACATACAATGCTATGGAAAGTATAATCATGGACTTGATTAACAATGATATAAGAAATCTCCAGAGTCTAAATGAACCCAGTTCAGCTTCATCAAGGGCAAGCCCTGCCAGCTCAATCTGCTTGATTCCTTTGAGAAGGTCACCAAAGCCATAGATGAGGGTAAGATGCTGCATATTGCCTATCTTGACCTGACTGAGGCATATGACACAGTATCCTACTCAAGTATTATAGATAAACCCACAAAACTGAGCATAAACCTCTACATCACCAGATGAATTAACCAAAGGACACAAGTTAGAGTGAGTGGGGAGTTAACACCCAGAAAGAGGCCAATCACCAGCGGAATCCCACAGGGCTCAATGCTGGGCCCCCTCCTGATGGGATATAGTTCACAGATATCAAGTCGGATGTAGATGGCCTTTGGCTGACCGGGTCTGTTGATGACTGCAAGGTGGGAACAGTCACTGACTCATAAATAATGTCAATATCTTACAGAAAGGACTAACCCAGACTAATGATTGATGTCAAAGATTTGGCCTCAAACTAAATGCAAAGTGCATAATAAAACCCTTTGGGAAATTGAATACACCTGCAAATTACAACATTAATAGCACCCCCCCCCAAAGAGTGGACCCACTGGTGAGAGATCTTGGTACTCAAGACAGATAGTAATCTGAACTTTGGCCACCATGGGCCCACAGTGGTGAGGAATCATTCTACATGGCTCAGCTTATAAGAAAGGGCATAGCATCCACATCTAAGGTTGATATGGTACCACTATACCCAGCCTTCATCAGACCAATAATAGAGTACAATGCATCCTTTGGCATTTACCTTGCCAGGTAAGTGCAACACTTCAATCATCCTCACAGATTTCTCACCAAAAAATACAGGGTATAACCAAAATGTCATATGTGTACCAATTAAAACCCCTTATCACTATAGTCAGTTTCTCACCCATTACTAAGGGGTGATCTACGCCTGACCTACAAGGCGGTTTCTGACCTAGCCCTGATGGAAATAATTTACATTCACAAAACTAACTGCACAAAGGTTACCTGCTCCAAAGATTTAAACCTGACCTCTGACATGAACAGATCATGCTGTAGAGACATGTGTCCCAGACACTGCCCCTCCTCTGGAATAGACTTCCTATTCACATGAAGCAAAGCCCTTTAGTGACCATCTTCAAGCAAACTCTGGACCAATGCATGGGAAATCACAAATTTACTCCTATGTCACTTACGGACAGAGGCAGTCTGTAACAGTTGTCAAAATCCCACTTGCTGACCCCCGTTATCCCTCCTAGGGATAGAAAATTGGGTAAAACTGGCTAGGCTTGTAAGGGCTCTTGAGCCACTGGCCTAGTAATCTCCTTAGAACCTATCAGTGGAAAAGGTGGAAAAACATACAGAATCATTCCTGTCCAAGAAAAAGAAAACAAGACATCGGTCTTCTAGGCCTTCTTGTATAGAATCCTGGAACATAATCTTGTCAGTGACTGTTAAGGGAGGAACCAAAGAAGTCAACTTGAGGAACTCACTGCAGAGGGATCAAATCTTGGAAGACCCTCTGATCTACTTTTTCTTAGTGAGGATCTGCCCTGGTCCTGCTCAGCTTGTCTGCCATATAATTTTGTTGTGACAGAATGCAGAATGCCTGTAGAGGGATACTGTGCTATACAACTATAACACAAAATATCGCCCCACCTCCCCCTTGCCTTTTGATGCACCACATGACTGTAGTATTGTCTATGACAACTTGAACAGGTCCCAGGGACCAAAGATGATTCAGAGAGTTGTATGCCTTGGATAATGGCAAGCATCTCCTTTATATTTATAAGCTTACATCTGCCCTTGGTGTCCCATAAACCCTGCACTTTTATTCCTCCTGAAACTGCTCCTCAAGCAAAGTCTGAGGCATCTGCAGTGACTGACTGCTTTGGAATAAAGAAGGGGGGCCTGAATTTAAGGATATCTGTTGTCTTCACCAAATTAATTCTCTTCTGATCAACCCCACACTGGGACTAGAAAAGAAAAAGCATTGGTGCTGGGAGCAAAGAGACTTCAGACACCATGGTGTCTTTCTCATGTGGAGCCTTGCCAGGGATATTATGAGAATCATAAAAGCAATGAGACCCCAAGTCATGAGGTATTCCTAAGCAGGTGACTGAAGTCTAAATGGAAAACCTTGGAAATAGATCTAGGGATATACTTTTTCCTGTGGAAGAAAAACTCTTTGAAGTGAGGCATCTAGTTGACATCCCAGGAACACATTACTGTGTGAAGGAGACGAGAAAGACTTTGACTGTTCTCTTATGCTACCAGCTTGTGTAAGAGATCTCTCACCCAAGAAAGATTCCTGATATTTTGAAAATGACAATGCAAAGATAAGCAGAGCATCTAAATATGGAAAAATGTGGATACCCAGTAGCCTGAAAAGACCCATAACTGGAGCCAGTTTGTGAACACTCTTGGTGCAGTGGATAGTCCAAATAGTAAGGCAGACAAATGATAATGTGACACACACACACAAATTAAGAAATGTCTGAAGTCTGGATGAATAGAAATGTGAAGTTAAGCATCTTTTAAATTTAGTGCTACCAGAAACCTTGAAAGAGGAAGAAAAGTAACAGGTTATGAAGTGACATTCATTCTTTATTTGGGCACTATGATATTCAGGTTTAGGAAACAAAGACAGAGTGGGCTACAAACATTTTTGTTCTTTGGCACTAAAACATCCTTGAATAAAACCCCTTTTTCCACACGGGAAGAGTGTACTGGTTCTATCATTCCCTGGGACAGCATGTGATAAAAGACAAATGAAAACAAGAGTCTGGTCTGGAGGTTGAGGAGTTATCCATGGAAAGGAGGGATTTCCTCCCAATGCCAGCTGTAACCTTGATGAATGACCTTCAGAACACATTTGTCTGAAACGTTTGCCAAAGAGAAAAGGGGGATATTCAGAATTTTCTGGAAGGAAAAAAAAAAGGTCTGCCAGTGTAGGAGGGGGGAACACAGTCTCTTAAATACTAATTCTGATTTAGTGGACTGTCCATGGTTTGGAATTTTCCAGAACTCTTCTTGGAACTACCCTGCCATTTCTTCTTATACTTTTGTTTACCTGCATTTTGTTGAGACTGTATATTTTGTTTCTTACCAAAACTGGATGAGGAGTTAGAGAATCCCATGGAAAAGGAAGACTAAAAAAGATTCCCTGTATCAACATACCCCTATCATTATACTTTTTGATCACCTCTGCAGCAGAGAGGCCCAAAACTAAATCTCTATACAAAGGACAAATTAAAATTTAATTTTTATCATCTGGGTGGCTCTGAGAATGCAGCTATGCAAGCCTACTCTAAACAGTGGCCACAACCCTTGAAGTAATATCAACAGTCATACACATACTGTACACAATGAGTAGTGACTTGAACAATAGAAAAAAGTCAGGACAAACCTTAACGTACGAGCCTGGCAATTCAAAATTCTGAAAATCTAAGTTGCAATACACATTCTTCTTATACTTAATAATCTTACCATCCTTAGCAGAAAGGAGGATCAGAATTAAGTGTTTAGCAGAATAAGAGTTAACGAAAGCTATAGTTGCTGGACCAGGTTTGGGAAGATTCTATAAAAATTAAAAAGACAGAGGAAATCTAAGGGCAGTTAGCAGTAACACACACATCCTACAAAGCTGACAGAACTGGAGGAATGGGTGTATTCCTTCTGTAACACCTCAATATTTTCTTAGGGACTGGGAAATCTCAGTGTTCTCCCACTGAAAGCACTAGCACATTCTAGAAATAGTCTTGGAAAAAGAGACCCCCCCAGAGAGTCAGAAACTGAGGTCTCCTCAGAGTCTGAAACAGAAATTTGTGGAGAAAACCCTGCATTTGGCCTTTCATACTCTATCCAGATTCAGAATCTTAAATCTTTTCAGGAAAGGATGTATCCCTATTTCTTTTACCAGAAATTACTTTGAGGAGGATCAACAGCCTGAATTAAACTCTGAGCCAGACCAAGTAAACTATTCTTGTCTAAGGAGATTTGAGTGGCAGCAGCAGAAACATGTTCAGTTTTCTGTTTCTTTTTTGACAGGAAAATGGGACCAATAAAGTTATTAACAGCAGCAGCCGGGACAGGCCCAACATTCTAAAAAAACAGAGAAGCTTTCCCTGTTCCCCCCTCCTAGTGATGACAAAGAGATGCTCTCTCTTGCGTAATGAAGGGTCCCCATCAGCCACAGAGTATGTGGCTATCCCCACAGTCCAGACTGGCTGTAGGTATTACACTAGGAGGTTCTGGAGAAAAAGATCACTGGTCTGAGTTACAACAAACAGCCACAGCACACTCTCCCATGTGCAGTTGAGTCAAACTGCATGTGGGTGACTGCATGTGCAGTTGAGTTAAACTGCTAGCCTGCTGTGACAGAAAAAGTTAAGCAATCAACCTTTGCCTATTGTGGCTGGAAGAGGGACCGACTGTGGAACCAACAGACTGTTCCATCGTCACACCGAAAATGGTGCATCTTTCCTGGCAAAAACAAGAAAGCAATTCCTGGTAAATACAGGAAGTCTTTAAAAGTCACTTTTTTTGAAGATAAACAGAATAAAACATACTTTAACATACTTTATTTTACTCTGTGTGGCTGTCAAAGTGTTTTAAACACGGTCGCCACAAAAAATGTTTTTCAGTTACTTTAAACAACTTTTATACTGACAGGAAAAAAACAGCACTCCTGTTTTGAAAGTGCATTAGATTCACGACAGTCATTTAAAACACAAATTTCTCACTTTAAAATAACTTTCCTCTTCAAGAAGGATCAATAACATAGAAAATTACTAAATGGAAGTTTTTTTCCCCCATAGAGAACTTAACTGTTCAGCAAAGAACAACACTAGGTGGCTGTCGATCCTCAAAAGCCTCAAGAGGAGAACACTGACTGAAATAATGCTCTGAAGGGCTTAGCACCCAAACTTGTCTTTTAGTTAGCTCAACTTGAGCTGCCTTATAGTTCAGTTGTGTGGAAGGTGTCCTGAAGCTTTGGAAGCTGGCCAGCTGTTATATCCTTGGTAGGATACAACTCATATCGATTATGTTAATGCAACAGTGATAACAAACATCTAGAAGTCTTTCTCCAGTATCACATCATCTCACCTTTCACACTTTTTTTGTCACCACCATTGTCATTAGGCTGCTTTGCTCTCAAGCTGATAATAAATGTGTGTAATGCTGATCATGGTCCCTAGTCAAGGTTTGATGCCCTCTCACTCTCTCTTTGGCTTGTATCTCTTCACTGCATCAGGCAATAAAATGAACATTACCAGCTACCTGCATGTAGCAGTCAGTCAACAGGATTAAATTACTCTTACTGAGTCACACAGCAGATATTTGGGATTTGTTTGAGGAAGGCCATTGTGCAATAGCAATGCACATGTCAACAAAAGGCAGTTAGATTAAATTTGTTACGTCTAGGTAAAGGATAACTGCCAAGAATTGTAATGCAGACAATTTTAAGTGATGTACTGTGCTTCTCCCTTTTATCTGGTATCTGAATGAACTGCAAAAGCTGCAACAAGCTGGTGTTTTATGCAATATGCCTAGCCACTACAAATTAGACATAACACCAGTTTGAGCAGTAGAAGATCAACTCCCAGTGCTTTTCTAGCTTCAGGGGTAAGCTGCTTAATCGCTTTATTGCACCATTTAAGTTAATAACTGTGGAAAAGGTAGTATCTACATGGAACAGAAAAGTCACTAAAGGAGAGGTTATGGTCTAATGACTGTCCAAGATACCTGTACTGGGAGATATGTGACATAAGGTTCTTACAAGAATCAATGGATTTTAATCAACCCACATTTCTTACTCTCTAAGAGGTTTCAAATGTCATTATAACTAATTTCTTAGGGGGTAATGCAGAGTCTTTTGCAGTAAAAACTGTACTACAACCAAAGGTCAGATGAAACAAATAAGGTAGCCTGTCTGATTTCTGCAAGATGGACATATACATTATGCGTAAAACATACTACAAAGTGGTCAGTACAGTATGTTTACAATAATGGAAGCACAATCAGTGATGTGTGGCAAGATCTTGTGTCCAATAGACATTCCTCAAAATGAAGGGGTTTACTATATTACAAAAATATTTCTCCACAATATTTACAGCACCCCAGCATGAGTACTACAATCACACAGTAAGGATTTGGGTAATCTCCATTCCCATTTTTATTTGCTCTCTTTGCCCCTGCTGTCTATTGAACATCTTCACCCTCCCAGTCAATCATCCCATTAGTTCCCCATCACCAGGGTGAACAACCACCAATAGGTGTTCTCATTCAGACAACCACCAAGTGAGGTTCAAAGTTTTTTTTTTCTCCCTAGTCCTACTAGTACTCCATCATCTGGACATTGGGATGGAGCATGTAATTGGATGATGGAGGGCATCCTCTCACTTTCAAAAGCAACCCTGCCTCTCTCCTTAAGGTATAAAGAGTGGTTTCTTCAGTCTCTGCCAAGAACATACCACCGCCCATTTTTCCTCCAAGTGCACACTAGTGAAAACACTGGACAACACTCCTTCACTCCTCCCCCACCCCCTACCTGGCTCCTCCATTGCTGGGGCTGCTGGCTGAAACCTGGTCACACAGGATACAATAAGGGTGCTATCTGCACCACACAGCCAGTCAGACCTGTTCCTACAGCACAGCGGAGCAGCAGTCAGCACTCATAACTAACAGCATCTAGCTCGTCCACTTGATTCTCACCTGGATGCTGTCTATGGGTAGTATGTATATATTCCCTGTGTCTGCGATATTTTTTGTCAAGTACCCTTATTTCCTCCCAACCTAACAGGTATAATCACCTTGTGTGACTAAATGGGCACATGAGTGTGTCCTGCAACGGAATTGAGTCCTATCCAAGATTATTTCTGCTATGTGTCAATTAAGAGCAGAGACAGACTATCTTCCCAACAGCCCAGAAACTGATTAGGAGGATAATTAGAGAATGAGTGGACTACAAATTAAAACAGGACATTATCACAGAAAATGGGTGAAATTAAATGCCCCTCTGTAGAACAGTATATTTACAGATCAGCAGTTTAGTATAACTCAGAGCACTATATCTTGCAGTAAGGAGAATTCTCCAAGATGCTGCAGTCTTGGTATTAAAAGGTATAAAAGCACAGCAACACTTCACAATTCTAAGTTTCTGAGGGTCATACTGCCCTCTCTCTTTCTCTCACTGAAACTTCTGCCTTTTTCCCAGTGCAGTGTCAGTGGCTCAACAGGTTGCATACTTGCCTTTGGTGATAGAAGACTAGAAGGCTGTGGGATCCTTTCACACTTAAAGTGATTGGATTGCTGACACTGCAGTGCAGCATTACGGGTGTGCTGCAATCCTGAGTATGTTGTCCTTTGGAGCGATGTTCAACTAAGGTCCCATCTACTTGAATTGATGATAGCTTAGGCGGATGTAAAAGATACCACAGCAGCTATCAAAAACAGAAGGGGAAGTTCCCCAATGTCCTCATCAAATTTCCACTAGTAGAACAACCCCCCCCCCCCCCAGAGGAGGCCACTTGCCTAGTGAGAATAACCTGGTCAACAAAAGATATAAAAAAAAAAAAAAAAAAGGAAAATGGTCACTACTGTAAAATAGAAAGACATTTATGTTGCATTTTTTTAGGTGATCAGGCCAACAACTTCATTCTCTTCTCATCACTAATCCAAGTTTAGGAATGGAACTGGTGCACCAGAAGGATTACTAGTGAGACAGAAAAACACCATCCTTTTGAGCCAGTGTGCTGATAAAATGTATGCTCCATTATTAAGATATCCTCAGTCTGACTTTAAAAATGTATTATGCATTTCGATAGAGGGATTTAGAGAAGGCCATATTATCGAATGCAAAACAGGTTTCTTGTTTAACTAATATACAGTAACAACTTGTTTATCTGTCCTGTAAATATTCATATGAACAGGAAGGCATATAGGATATATGCTTCTATTTTCTTAAAAAAAGGTTGGATATTTTGATTTCTACACAACAGGTAAACAGCTGCTCTCTTATATGAAATATAAATACAATTTCTTGGTCAAATAAATAAGAAAGAATGATTATCAGAATATGTAATTAATACATGGGCGTGGAATTCTTGCATACGTCCATTCCTCAGCTTTGACAATAAAAAAAAATGTATTAAACTTAATTTAACTAGCATTATTAAACAAAATATTTTTTTCCAAACATTTTTATAAAATTTTCACATATGACAAAGGCAATCTTACTTTCATAGAAATGAAAAACATACAAAATGATACCACTTTAGTTGCAAACAGTTTACATCACAGACACCATTAAAACAACTGTAGTTGCAACTGGGTCTATATTACAACATCGAAAGTTTAAAACTTCAAATGTTCTAATATCGACCCCTATTCAGTGAACGCTGAAAACAGCGAAGCTGCAGAACATTGAATTCTTTCCTAGGGAAATAATTTGGTTGGCCATTTCTGTGGCTTCGCTATTTTCAGCACTGTGGTGGAAAGTTATGGGTTGGATTCAGGTAAGTGTGCGATTGTGTGGACATTAGGGCTAGGAAGCGGGTTAGGTGAGTTAGGGTTAGGGCATGGGTCAGGCAAGTGTGCGACAGTGACAGACCTTAGGGTTAGGGCGGGGTAGGTAAGTTAGGGTTAGGGCACGGGTGAGGGGTGTGTGTGATGGTGACAGACCTTAGGGTTAGGGTTTGGGTTAAGGTAAGTGGATAGACAGTAGTGTATGTACAGTTTAGTGTAGGCTAGATGTAGGATTTTAAGTGTATGTGTGTGGAATGCTGTATTTTTTGGTGTGCTTGTGTTGTGTGTGTTTTTCTCGGAACAGCGAATTCTTTCCATAGGAAAGAATTCGGTGTTCTGTAGGTTCGGTATTTTCAGCGTTCGCTGAATAGGGGTCGATATTAGAACATTCGAAGTTTTAAACTTTAGATGTTCTAATATAGACCCGTTGCAATTATGCATCACTTATAAACCATTTGGGCACGGTCAGTTAAGCATTATATAGCTCATTCAAATCTTGCCTCTTAAACCTCTTCCGGCTCTGCATATACTGTTCCCACAATTCCCATTTTTTTCTATGTAGTTTGCTTCTTCCCTTTTCTAAAGATCCCAATTCCAGTTGTTTTATCTCTGTTACTATATTAACTACTTCTAGTAAAGTTGGTCTAGACATTGATTTCCATTTTCTAGTACTTGCTTTTTTGGCAGCCACCATAATTAGACTCAGCAAGGCTTTACTATGTCTAGGCAATTCCTATGCTGTAACATAACTCAAAAATATAATCTCCCCAGTCAGTGCTCACCCAGCATCTCTGACACAGCAGTCTGCTGGGAATACCTAAAGTCTGCCAGCTAATTACACTCACAAAAAAATGTTCCCAGCTACCTCTTTCTTGCTTGCCCATTATACCTACAACATTTGCTATCCACCTGAGAAAAATTCTTTGGAGTCTACTTTAGGTATAAAAATACCTATCTAAACACTTTCAGGCAAAGATCCTAAAACTCCTAGACTTTGTTGCATATTTGGGAGATATACATATATCCCCTCATTGTCTCTGTGAATTGCTTATCCAGTCTATCTTCCCAATCCTTTCTAAGCTCCTCTGATTGACTTCTATAATTATCATGCAATATTTTATATGTTTTACTAATTATTCCATTTTTAACAGCAGCTTCTGTTCTAGATTCTATTAAAAACTTTGCCAGTGCTGGTGTTTCATTTAGGATCCCCCCCCCCATTTATTTCTCTGTCTATTCTCTGATATCAATCCTGGACAGGGAATGCAATCTGTAATCTGCAGTCCAAATAAATTCTTGGCCTCTTCCCATTCTATTACCTTTCCCTTTCTAGTTATTTGCTCCCAATAACTTGGTTCCTTTGCCATTTTTCTCCAATAAATTCCAGCCCCTTGTTGCCTATTATCTGTATCCCTGACCACAGTCATCCCCTATTGGCAAAATCTCTTTTCTACATTCTCATGCTGGTTTGGTTCTTAGAATACTCTCTATTTTATGAATATAGTACTCTATGATTTTGGTTGTTCTCCTTAACAGTCCACATCCAAAATCCCAATAGCTCCTTATTTCTTTAGCTTCCTCCCTATATCAGCATCATTCATTTGCACTTGGAATTATAGTTTTCTGCTTGTGCTATATATAAGAGCCTTAACTGGGTTGCTCTAAAATACCCCTTCAAATTAGGTAATCCTAGTGCACCTTGTTCTACTGGTAGAATCATCTTTTTCCACTTGACGCTTCTGTCTTCCCTTCCCAGATAAAATCCTTCAACTCTTTTTTAATTGCTATCCACAACTTCTCCTCCAGTTGATAAAAGTATGCCTGACCTGTGTATAAGACTAAAGGGACTAAAAAACATTTTAATGACTTGTATCTTAGTATCCATATCCATATAACAAAACTTCCAGTTTCTCAATTTTTGTATTATTTTCTGTTTAGTCTCTTCCCACATATCCTTAGCTGCCACCACAGAGTAATTTCTAATCCATACTCCTAAATACTTAATTTTATCATGTCCCCATAAATATGGATATTGTTGTACCAATTTGTGTGTGGGTACATAACTTACCGGTACTGCCTTTGTTTTGGCGTCATTAATTTTGTATCCCAAGAAGATTTGAAACTCTTAACATGTTCCACAACAAAGTAATGTCCCTTTCAGGTTTTGTCATGTATAAAATAAGATCACCTGCAAACGGGGCCAGCTTTTCCCTGACTACCATACCAATTATATCCTTGTATTTCTGCGTACCTTATTTTCTTTGCCAATGGTTCTAAATATAATGCAAACAGCAAAGGGGAAAGTGGACAACCCTGCCTGATTCCTCTACTCGAGCAGAAATTATCGGACAGGACCCCACCCACTTTAAATCACACCTCCAGTCCCCTCATATATTCTTCTAATCAACCTTATAATTGTGCCAGGGAAAGGACTGTCCTGCTCATGAAGTCCCAAGTCCCAGTCTACTCTGTCAAGTGCTTTCTCTGCAACAAGACCGACCAAGAAAAGTGGCACTTTCTTACATTCTGCTTCCCTCTGGCCATTTATCTTCTGTTAATATTGTCAAATGTTTGCCTCAACTCCACAAAACCACACCGATCCATATCTATCAATTTTGGTATCACTTTTGCCATTCTTTTAGCCATTATAGACAAACACTTTACAGTCATGGTTTAATATTGAAATGGGCCTGTATGAAGCTGGATCCGATGGACCTTTACCCTCTTTAGGTATTACCATTACCACTGCCTTCTTCCAGGATGCATACTCCCTCTCCTCTTAAAATACTGTTAAACAAAACCTTCCAGATCTTTATCAGTTTTTCCCGCCTAACTTCCAAACTTCCACAGGAATACCAAATATTCATAGGGATTTTCCTGTAGACTGGTTATACATAGCCATTTTTATCTCATCCCTTCCTAGCCTGTTAGTAATTGATCCTCATCTACCTCTAACTTTAGCATATTTAATTCTTCCATAAACATTTCCATTTGTAACTTTTCTTGATTTCCACATTTCCCTGCTTTATATAAATTTTCTTAAAATTTCCACAATATTTCTAATACTTCTACAGGGTCTCTTGCTATCCTCTTTGTTACAGGCTCCCTAAGCTTGGTGACTGCCCTTTACACTTTCTGTTGTCTGAGTTGTTGTGCTACAAGTTTTTGTGCTCCAGGATTATTATCAAAAAACAGTTGCTTAACAATCTTTCTAGACTTGTGCATATTATTGAGGTAATCCCTTATTTTCTATTTAGCATTCTGCAGTTTGCTCCTTTTCTTGTTCTGAGAAATTCCCCCCAATTTGCAATACTTTAACATTTGTTGTCCCTCTAAATAATTCTTGTTACTGTTTAACCATATCTCCCTTTCTTTTACTTCCAACCTAGTTTTAAACTTCACTTTAATTGCAACCCACTCCTTAGCTATGTTTTCAGAAGATAATACAGGAGGCTACTAGAGAAGATAGAATTAATTAAATTCCACAACCCATTCCTTAAATTCCTCTCTTTTCAAAAGATAGGTAGGAAAGCACCAGTGTCTCATTTTTACTTAATTACCTTGCATTTTTATTTTAGCTATTCCTGGTGCACAATCTGAAATAGTTATTGGGTACATTTCGAGACCTTCAATTAAATGCACGTTCCTGTGAGATATAAAATCTTTCTAGACTAGCCCAGTTTTTGTATCTCAGTCAGTAATATGTAAATTCACTCTGAACTCCTAGTACTGAATTCACATCTTCCATACCAAACATTTTCATAAATTTCTTCAAAAATCTACCCACCCTTGTTATATTTTCCTTCTAGGCCCCCTGTGCACATCTTCACTGTTGTAAATCAAATTCCAGTCTCCACCTACAAGTAATATTCCTCGTTGAAAGCTGATTATTTCTCCCAAAATTTTCATGAGCTCCATTACAGCAGTTTAGGGGGATGTAAATGTATGCTAACGTAATCCTCCTCCCAAGCCAGTAGCCCCCCTTAGGACTATGCATCTTCCAATATCTTTTTTTTCCCTTCTATAACTATTGGAGCTCCTCTTGCAATTAATATAAGTACTCCTCTTTTCCTCTGCCCCAGATATTCTGCTGAATAGCCATCCTCCTTTATCAAATTCACATGTTCAGTTCTTTCCAGGTATGTCTACTGTAGCATAGCTCTTTGCATTCTACATTTTTAATATAGTTCACTACTCTTTAGTTTTTATATTTATCTGTAAGACCATTCAGATTGAAAGACATTACAGAAAGCATCATTTTCTTATATAATTATTACCACCTTTTGTATAACTGCTCTTTTGTTAAATGTCTAGTTATACTCTTTATGTTGCATGCATATACTGTTCGGCAGGTTTTTTTTTTTACACAGTTGTTTCATGTCATATCCATTTGAACCTATGTCACATCTTACATAACTTTTTTTTGAAAGCCCTCAAACAGAACAAGCAACCCCCAAAAAACCCTCTTAAAACCTATGAACTTAACATACAAAACTATGTAAATCTCCAAATATTTAAGTTTTTCCTTCCTAATAAGAACATAAGTTCTAAGTTGATAGCTACACAGACAGGCTAAAGTTAACCAAAAAGGTTAGCCATGCTAAGACACATGGTACAGCCTGTGCTATCAGTAAGTGCTATTTTATTTTGTGTATCTTTATAACTCCCAGTTGAGAAAACACTTGAATGCTTCCAGTAAGCACTTTCTCCGAGACATTTTTCATCAAATTGTCTTCTAGTGACATGCAAACCAGACACAAAACTGCTAAGAGTACCATGTTTATCAGAAAAAAATTACACTATTCAATGTTCTTTTTCATTTACATGCTTTGTAATAAATGTGTTACTGGATAATGTCTAGGGTTTTTACCCAGTTATTTCCCTATGCAAGTATGGGGAAAAAGCACACCGTTTTTTCTTTTGTCATACTCTCTTAACCAGAACCTTCCACTCTTCCCCACCTTCTCTTCTCCTCATTTTATTCATTGCAGTATTAAACAAAATAATATTGTTATTAAAATTAACTCCAACTATGTTTTAAGTCAACTGCCAATACTTCTACCGAGTTGAGCAACAGCCTTGGGCATAAAAGGTAATTCCAGGATAACCCAGTTTAATTAACAGAAGGCTAAATGAATTAAGTACACAGGATACAATTAACTTATGTATCTCTAACGTCTTTGGTAATACAGATATACAGCTGAGTGCTTTGGTATCCACTATAGTAGTTACAATACTATCATTATCAGGACATGCAAGTTCACTGGCTGGTGAAATCATAACATGTGGGAGCTAAGATTAACCTGCATAATTATTAACAGAGATTGAACACAATGTTCAGATGGGACTCTTGGATTTCTGAAGAATAGATTACATTTGAAAATGTTTGCACCTCTTTTTATTTCGTGGAATAGTTCTCAGACTAAATGAAGAGAAAGTGAAATTAATGGCAGTTGCATTTTGTCATAACTCAAGTCTTGCTCCAGTACAGAAAATGTAACAAAACAAGAAGTTATGTACTCACCATAACGTTTGATGTATGTAGTCCATCTCACCCCACATTCTTACCCGTGGGTTCGGAGCCGAATATAGTCTCCGACTCGGCCAACTTTTCTAGTTCAAAGTCTTTCACTGGCTGGGCTAAGCAGGTATCCCATGGTGCACTGCTCCATGTCCCCAGATCTAGTTCGCTGCAGAAGTCATTCATACCTCATGCATACACAACATCAGAGAAAAAGAATAAGCTCAAGCAAAGGGAATTCTGTAAATAACAACCTAACCTCCAGATCCTCCAGGAAGGGGGAAAGGTGGGAAGGTAAGTAAGAATGTGTGGCAAGATGGACTACACACATCGAACGTTATGGTGAGTACATAACTTCTTGATGTTATGTAGTCCTATCTCGCCTACATTCTTACCCGTGGAACAGCGTCCCTAGCACCTAAATCCTGGGTGGCTCATAGGAAAATACTCCCAAGTACTGTGGAGCCAAAGGATGACCTGCCCCTGGAAACCACGTCCAATTTGTAATGAGAAACAAATGTGTGAGAAGCCCAAGTAGCCGCAGCACATATATCATCCATCAACAGCCTGGCTTGATAAGCAGTGGAAGTAGAAACAGCCCGAGTAGAATGAGCCTTTACCGGAAATTGCAGATCTTTTCCTCCCGCATGGTAAATGAAAGAGATGCAACTAGATATCCATCTGGAAATAGTGAGCTTAGAGACCAGGGAACCAATTTTATCGAAAAGGAGACAAATAACTGGTCAGACTTCCGGACATCTATTGTTCGATGCAGATAGAAGTGTAACTGTCTGTGTACATCCAGCTGATGAAATTTAAATTCTGCCTTGTTAGAAAAATGAGGAAAGAATACCGGCAGCTCAATGGATTGGTTAAGATTAGACGCAGAAGCCACTTTAGAAGAAAAGAAGGGTCCGGTATAAGAGAAACTTTGTCCCTGTGGAAGATTAAGCAAGGAGGTTTGACAGACAGGGCCTGAATCTCAGACTCGCCTTGCTGAAGTGATTGCTATTAAGAAGGCTGTCTTCCAGGTCAAGAATTTCAACTCACAGGTAGCTGCAGGCTCGAAAGTCGGTGAATGAGGGCTTGTAGAACAAAATTGAGATCCCCGGGCATGACAGGTTCGGAGACCAGAGGATGGAGTAACACAGTACCCTTCAGGAAAGCCTTGCAGAGTCTATGAGCCATGAGACTAGGTTCATTATCCACATGGAAATTAGATATCGCTGCCAATTGAACTTTGAGAGTAGCTGATGCGGAACCCAGATGGAAAAGCATAGACAAAAACTCCAAGACTGAGGCAATTGGAGTTGTGTAGGGATCAATCCTTTGGGTATATGCCCAAATAGAAAACCCCTTCCATTTACTAGAATAAATCCTCCTAGTAGATGGTTTATGAGAGGAGGATAAAATGTGAACCACTGCCGGTGAAAAATTATGAAGCCTAACTAACGATGGAAGTGGAGCAGCCAAGGCTGTCAACCGGAGGGTCATCAGAGAGGAGTGGAACTGTCCCGACATGTGTGTCAGTAAATCTGGTTGAGGGTCCAGAATCCAAGGAGTGTCCACAATGTATGGTTGAAGAAAGGGGAACCAGTCTTGACGAGGCCAGTGTGGAGCAATCAGAATCATTCTGTTTCCCAAGGATTGCGCTTTCTGAATCACCTTTGATAGCTAGGGAAACGGAGGGAAAGCATAAAGCAAACCGGAGGGCCAATCGTGAACTAGAGCATCCCTGGGTGACTCACCCTGTGGGGGGATCAGCGTGAAGTAGCTGCTGCATTTGGCATTGAGGGGGCTGGCAAAGAGGTCGGAGCAAGGCTGACCCCATCTGCTGAAGATTCGTTCTGCAACTAGACGATTCAGGGACCACTTGTAAGGCATCAGAATGGCTCTGCTTAGCCTGTCCGCAATAACGTTGGACTTCCCCAGAATGTGCGTTGCCATCAGAAACCTTTGGGAAGTAATTGCCCACTGCCACACACATGGCCCTCTCTGCACAGTGGGTAAGACCTGGTTCTGCCTTGCCTGTTTAGATACCACACTACGGACATGTTGTCCGAGTGTATTGCAATCGTCCCTAGAGGTAGAAAGCTCTGAAGTGCCTGCAACGCAAATAGCACTGCTCTCATCTCTAGGATGTTGATGTGCAGATGTATCTCGTGACCTTGCCACGTGCTTTGGACTGCCCTGCCGAGATAATGCCCCCCCCGCCCCATCTGGGAGGCATCCGTGGTCACTGTGGCAACCAGGATGGGTGGAACAAAGGGTCTTCCCCCGTCCAAATTGTTGGTGCGAAGCCACCAACTGAGATCTTGTTTGCACCTATCCGTGAGCAAAATGGGGTGAGAAAGAGGCAATTTTTGGAGAGACCATTGGACAAAGAGGAGCCACTGAAGAAGCCTCATGTGCAATCTCGCTAGAGGGACCAACATAATCATTGCTGCCATGGTCCCCAGGAGTTGGAGAACCCATCTTGCTTTTGCTTTCCGTGTCTAACTCTGCGCCTATAAAGGTGACACGCTGCGAGGGCAACAAAGCAGATTTTTCCCAATTTAGTGTTATGCCCAGCTGGTGACATAGGTTGATGGTAGCGTCCCTGGTTTGGACTAGTAGATGCCTGGTGGGGGTTGTGAGGAGCCAGTCGTCCAGATATGGAAACACTTGGAATCCCTGACGGGAGCAGTCACCACTGCCATACACTTGGTGAACACCCTGGGGGGCTGTGGTGAGACCAAAGGGCAGGGCTCGAAACTGGAAATGACTGGCTCCCAGCTGGAAGCGTAGATGACTCCTGGATGCCCAGTCCGTTTTGATATGGTAGTAAGCATCCTTGAGGATGATGGAGCACATCCATATCTCCTCTCCCAGCAGTGGGAGGATAGACTGTAGGGTGACCATATGGAACTTGGACTTCTGTACGTAGTTGTTCAGCTGGCTGAGATCTAATATGGGTCTCAGGTCCCCTGTTCTTTTCGGCACCAAAAAGAATCTTCAGTAAGTCCCTAATTCGATTTGGTCTGAGGGGACACACTGGATGGCTCCTTTTTCTAGGAGCTTTCAAACCTCTGAGGCTGCTTGATCCCTTTGACTGGGTGGAACGTCTGGGATTTTTCTGATTGGAGGGGGGTTTGAGGTGAATGGAATGAGATAACCTCTGGAAATTATTCGTAATACCCATCGGTCCTGGGTGATGTTTCCCCAGGCTTCCGGACATAATGAAAGTCAACCCCGACTGGCTATGGATAAGCACAGCCGGGGCATTCCCTCAGGAACGAGAGTAGGGGGAGCTGCAAAAAGAATCGCGGTCTCCCGAATTGCGGGGGCCTCCTCTGCCTCTAGGGCAGCGTCTCCCTGAATAACTTCCCCCTCCTCTGCCTCCGGAAGGGGACTCACCTTGTGCGGCCGGAAAAAAACTCTGATTTCTTAAACTACATCTTCCCGTCTTGCTGGGCCTTGGGATAAGGCCTAGAAGGAAGGAAAAAACGGACCCCTACGGCAGACAGGGTCTTTCCCTCTTGCTCGCACCTGGTGAGGGAGTCTTTCACTTTGGTTCTGAACAAAGAAGAACCATCGAAGGGGGCGTCTGTGAAGGAAGACTTGAAGGCCTCCGCGAAGTGACACAGGCACAGCCAGGCTTGCCTTCTAAGGGCGACTCCTGAGCTTGCTGCCCTACTCGCTCCCTTGGCTGCATACAAAATGAGCCGCATGGAGGAGTTGACAATGGAATTAAGAGTAGACACCTGGGCACGAACTGTCTGAGCCACCGCCTCAGGTACGTTACCCGCAAGAGTATTTCCTAGCTCCTTGAGGAGATCTCTCTGGAGCCGAGTGAAATGAGACAGATAGTTCAGCGTCCGTAAGGTGAAGGTTGCTGACGAGAGTGTACGCTTTCCGTACCAGTTCATAGTCTTAGACTCCTTGTTAGGAGAATGGACCGAGGAAGAGGTCTCTGCTACCTCCTTCTGAGTGGTCGCTGCCACCACCATGGCATCTACAGGGACTCATTTGGACAGAAACTCCTTACCCTGGAGAGCAGAAAGAAACTTGTTGGGACGCCTGGGTATGGGCTCCACAGAAACAGGGTTTTCCCACACCCTTGACAGATCAAATCTAGGAGCTCGTTGAAGGGTGGGGACACCCAGGAGGCGGAGGGCTGAGCACCAAAGGCCTTAAGGAAGACCAACACACCTCGGAAGGGGCTTTGGACAGCCAGTCACCTCTTTGCTTCAGTATCTCCAGTATATCGCAGAAGGAAACATCATCAGAGGATGACTTGGGAGACCCCTCCGATTCCTCGAGGTCAGTATCAGGAAGTGAGAGACTCATCCTGGGAGTCTATGTGCTTCCTGTTGCAAGTTTTCTTTCTAGGGGGCTCCTCAGGTACAAACTCTGAGGGCCCTCAGAAAGTTAGGGACCACTCATGGGGGTATCCCTAGGCCCTGGTGCTCTGCTGTCCATAGATATAGGGTGGTCAGAAGCTCTCACCGGAGTGGTGGGGGACAGTGACCGATCCGCCTGATGTAGCTGATGAACTTGCCAGCACAGTCCACATGGCCTTAAAGGCTGCCCCCCCCGAGTCCGAGGATCGGCCAGCCTCCGACACCATGACAGGAGTCTGAATTCCCCGAGCCGAGGCACCGAGAGGGAGACTCGGGACCGGCATATGCCCTGATATGTCCCCCTCGGGCCCGACAGAAGAATCCCGAACCCGAGGACGGAGCCGACGGGGTCAGAGACGATGTTGGTACCGATGGAGCCGGTGGGTCCATCGGAACCGACATAGCAGCATCACACGGCATGGAACACTCTTGCTCCGAAGACAGAGATGCACTCGGAGGAATGATCAAAGCAAGGGTTGGGACGGGCTCCGGAGCCAACTGGGCCGGAGCCGAAAACAATTTAGCCAAAACCAGAGACTGGAGGAGCCTCTGGACCACCCTATCAACATCCATATCCGAGAGGGTCCTGGAGGATTTGGAGGACAGGGAGGAAGATTGAGATCTCCTCTCAGGAGAGACTGGTCTGAGACTGGGCGAATGGCTCCAAAGAGGTTCCAATATACTTGGAGCCGACACCGGTTCCATTACCACCGACACCTCCTGCGGCCCCGAAGACAATGGAGCCGAGGAAGTTGAAGCAAGTTTTGAGACTTTCTCCGGAGGCTCCGATGAAGCTGACTGAGCCGGAGATCTTTTCTTGGATTTGGATGACTTAGCTTTGTCACTAGGAGAAGAATCCACAACCTCTTAAAAAGAGGGTTTCAACTTTCCCTTTAAGATGAGCTTATTCTTTCTCTCTTGAAGCACTCTGGGACTGAACGCATGACAAAAACTGCAGAACTCCTGCAGATGGATGGCTCCTAGGCAATAGACGCAAACAGAATGTCCATCTGTGATGGACATTTTGTACCCACATTTAGAGCACTTTTTGAAACCCGAAGGTTTGTGCTCTTTGGAATCCTTAGACATTCTCAACAAATAAGCACAACTTAACCTAGAGAAATTAAGAAGTTCACAGGCACTCAAACACAAAAAACACGGGAACCAGATACACGGAACACAGTACACACCAACTGCTCAAAAACAGACACATACAAGACCAACGAGTCAAAAACCTCTAAATGGTTAGAGACTACCAGAAGAAACAAACCTCTAAATAAAATGGTTTGGAACACTGAAGGGGAAAGGACTAGGTCCTCTAACTGAAATGGGACTAGCCCGAGGGAACAGTTAGTGGGATACACACAAACCACAAACACACCAGCAACATTAAGGAACAAGGACAATAGCTATGAAAATAGCTTTTTCTTTATGACCAGAAAAATTTCTGAATACAAAAAAAAAAGGTACTTAGCCACAGCCAAAGCGAGACCACGTCCTAATACTCGAGTGGCAAACAAGATCTGGGGACATGGAGCAGTGCACCATGGGATACCTGCTTAGCCAAACCAATGAAAGACTTCGGAGCTAGAAAAGTTGGCCGAGTCGGAGCCGATATTCGGCTCCGAACCCACGGGTAAGAATGTAGGCGAGATAGGACTACATAACATCATAGTGTTTCCCAGTAAAGCATCTTGTTTGGTGTGAAACTTACATTTCACCTTTTATTCTAAGGAACAGAAATGTTGTGGTTAAACTGATTAGGTGACGTAGAAGCTGAACTCTCCAACATGTGGATCGCAAAGACATCTTTTCCACAGGTGATCTGAAATCAATATCCAAACAGGTGCAGTTTTGATTTTAAACTATCAGCTACGGAGAACAAAAATTATGTGAGTTTAACTTCACAGTAAACATATTTCAATTGTGTTGTGGTAAACACAGGCAACCCAAACAAGACTGGCTTCTAATGCCTCTGTCAAGGACTTACAGAGAAGCAGAACGGGTTAGTACACCACATTTTAAACTTGCAATTTCACAGAGGACTAATCAACATAAACATTTTTGCAAATGTTACTACAGAAAAATTCTTTTGCTATCCTAAAAATCCCAGTAAATCCATGTGTGCTATGAAGTACAGCCTTTTTATAAACCTGTCACAGAATTCATCTCTCTTCTAAATGAGAAGGTCAGAACTATTGGACTGTTTGCTTTTACTTTGTCTCCAGTTTTCCTCTCTCTTTTTCTGATGAAGCTAAATGCTTATTTGCTGGCATACATTTTCCAGCAATGTATTTAAATACCAGTATGGAAAATGAAGGTTCCACCCGAAAGTTACAAAATCATTTTTTGTTAAAAATGAATTAGGCTTTGCATTTGCATCAAACTGGCACTCTCTCCTTTTGGACAAACTATCAGGGATTTACTCTATTTTTCAATGAAGATTGCAAACATTAAACATTTATGTGGAAAGTAAAGTGTAAATGTTTTCTTATAATGGCACAGTACTGGAGAGTTTTATCTATCATCCCAATTTAAGTTAAATAATCTAGTGGAGCAAAACAGGGCAAAGCATATATGCAAAGCTAGTTTCATTCTAGTCTGTTGTCCATTTCTGTTGGAACAATAAACAGAAATCCTAAATGAGAACATTATGTACCAGCTAGGCAAGAATGCTAATCTTTTCCATTTATACATAAAGGAACTGCTACAAGGCAAGTAATTGTGTGACGTACAAGTGGGAGGCAGTAAAATCACTTTCCATCTTCTGAAAGTCCACACACACTGAAAACCCTTGTGACGAAATCACCAAAAGAGACCATAAACATTGGAGAACTGCTTATCAAATAACCGCACAAAGTGCCAGTACAAAAGTAACCATAAACACCAGAATAAGCAATTCTGCAGAAAGGCAAGCCCAACATCCTACACTTACTTATAACTCCAAGACAAAAAGGTATGAGAAAAAAATTAGTTCTTGTTATATAAAACCAGCTGTTCTTCTCCATGCTTATACAATCTCAACAGCAGCAAGCAAACAGTCAAACAACGTCACCAGATGATTGGGATTCATGGTTCTTGGAAATACTCAGCAGAAAGGGCATTTTGTACAATGGATTCAGTGAACAAGCTTTTGTTCGCCAACATAACTCTCACATACCCAAATTTTGCAGAATATCCAGATTTATGCCTAATATTTTTGACCTGTTCCCCATAAAATCTGTGATTTCTGGCAAATCCTTGAGGACTGAAGTCACTAAACAGTGACATACAGTTTTACATTAGTATCCTGCAGCAAATGCATACTAATGCAAAACCTGCTACTCTAGCAACCTGCTAAGCTTACAAGAGCAATAATTAAAATATGTCCTTAATTTTGGACCTTTATCCCCCATTATTTTAGGCTTTGTCCAGAATTTCTATACTCAAAGGTTGAGAGGTATGTTCACTGTGTCTGTAATTGGTTGCGCTATTCTCATGTACATAACCTACATGGATTCATAGGTGTGTACTAGGCTAATCGCATTGCAGCCTTTACCAGCCTAGCATACAGAAGTGCCCTGGCATCGTGCCACCCGACGTTATTTCCCAATGCCTCTATCAAGGACAGCCACTGGAGTGATCCCCAGGGTGAACTTTCTATTTCCCATCCACTCATCAAGATTTCTCTTGAAGAGAGCCAGTGAGGTGCTCTGCTTGACATGTATGAGAAGTCTATTCCAGAGCATGGGCAGTCTCTGGGTTATGAACCTGTCCCTCCAGCATGTTTTGTTGAGTGTGGTAATGAGGTTGAGGTCTCTGGAGCGTGTGGTGTGGAGGGATTGGGATTTCTTTAAATGTAGCATTTCTAACAGAACTGGGTCAAACATGGCTTTGTAAGTCAAGCAGATATCGCGTCTCAGTAGACGATATGAGACAGAGAATAGCTGGAGTTTTTTTGAGTCTGTCCATGTAGGACCCTCTTCCTAAGGCCTAGGATCCTCTTCGTGAGGTACTTTTGTGGCCTATCCAGCTGTTGCACGTGTCTAGTGAGGTACATGCCAAATGGGGCATTATACATGACAAAACTACATCACTGGCTTCTTGGTGGACATCTGCAACAGAAATTTCTTAAACTCATTCTTCATCTACAAAACATGCATGTAAGAAAGAGGTTACTAAAACATTACACACTCCTTGGGATTCAGTAACCTCTGCGTAGGCTTCGCGTGAAGCTTACATGGAGTTTACATGTGTGCACAGTGAGCAGCAATGCTCACTGCATATTCATGCCGCACACCACATTTAAATGTAAAGAAGCACAGTTTTGTGGCTAGCAATAGTGTTGCTGGCCAGTAAACCATGTAAACCAAGATGCACTACAATCCTGTTTAAGTCAGAGCACAGAAGGTCCACGGTTTTGTGTGTAATGCCACAATTATCACCAGGACTTAACAGACAACAGTTTTCATAGCTCTCAATCTCGTAGTCCAAGACATCTGGATAAAGCCCAACATAACAGGGGGACAATGAGCCAGAATGCTGACATTCTATGAAAATCTGGGCAGTTGAAAGGTATGATAGTTATGTATATGGTCCAAACAGTATGTATACACTGCAGAGTACTGTGAAATCCCATTATTGGCATTCTGCACTGAAGTTGTGTAAATGATCTGTAAGGGTGCATGGACTACCATGTAACAAACACTCAAGAAGAGTAGGACTGAACACAAGGAAAAAAGTCTGGTGAAACAACCTAATGTACAGCAGATGAGGCCATGTCAGTGGAAGACAGTTGTATCAGCAACACCAATCACACTGATCAATACAGAACAGTAAAAACTGCACAGTGAAAATGTGTATTAAGTGACTGTCACACAATGTGATATAACAATGGGGAAGATTTTTGTGTGAGATAAGCATCCTTACATGAATAATGCAGAAGACATCTACCAGGGAGGTTATATACATTTGGGGTAGGGTGCATAGTGTGAAGCTGTGCAAACTGATTTGCCTGAGTACGAGTGCAATCTCACGAGAGGTCTCCAACACGTGGAACACAGGTAAAGGCTCATGGACAACATTAAAAGAAGCATGCACAATAATGGACAACATCAGAATGATACCACCAGTAATCTCATGTCTCAGATATAACATATGTGATTGAGAGTGAGCAGAGATGATTCTGCACAAACACACTTGTACAACTATTATGACATATCCGCACTCTATGAGGGTGATCGGGAAAATTGTCCTGGCAGCGTAACATCTGCTTATGATCAATACAGGCTAGTGGACTGGTGTGCATGGTGTGTGTGTGTGTGTGTGTGTGTATATGTATATATATATATATATATATATATATATATATATAGATATATATATATCTATATATATCTATATATATATTTATATATATATTTATATATATATATATAAGATTGCGGTTCAGTGAGGAAGAGGGAATTAATAAAATACGAATAGTCAAAGTCCAACCAAAATGAAAAGTGTATATTGAAGGGATTCCAGTCGCAGATAAACCACTTCCTCACTGTAGTGCAATTTGCAGGGGGTGTGGGTAGAGCAGCCCCCCCCCATAGGGGGTGCAGCAAAATAGTACAATTAATGTACCATTGACTGTAGAGTGTAACGGTACGTTAATGAGCACAGCAGGGGGTGATGTGCTATGTCGAATACATCGAACCAGTGACATGGATGTATTCATTTTTGCCTTGGTTGCTCTTTCTAAATTCCTAATTCAGCATTTTGGGTCGATATTTACACCGGTTGGCCGATGCAGTTTCAGAATTTCAGTAGTAAACCTATATACATATATATATATATATATATATATATATATATATATATATATATATATACATATACATATACATATACATATACACACATATATATATATATATATATATATATATATATAGGTCTACCTGAGAACGTCGACAGATGAGAAGACCGACAACGAAATCACCGACGCCAGAAGATCGACAAGTCAGAAGACTGACGGATGAAAACACCGACGCGGAGAACACCGAGATGGGGAAAGGATGTGCAAGTATGCGGTATTGACGGACGTTAGGGTGCGAGTAAGGTAAGTGTGCGATGTTGACGGTCTGTAGGGATAGGGGTGGGTTAAGTGAGTTAGGGTTAGGGCGCGGGTTAGGTAAGGGTGCAGTAGTGATATTTTTTGGGTTAGGGGCGGGTTAGGTGAGTGTGCGATAGTGATGGACCTTAGGGTTAGGGTTTTGGTTAGGGTTGTAGATAGTTGTGTATGTAAGGTTTAGTATTTGTTTGTTAGGATTTTGGTGTGCTTGTGTTGTGTGTGTGGTTTTTGGACAGGGGATTTGTTTTGTTTGTTGGTTGTTATGATGTGTTGAGTGTATGAGGTGTCGTGTTTGTGAACTGTCGATTATGTGGTGTTGGTGATGTCGTTGTCTGTGTTATGCACTGTCGATGTTGTCAGGTAGATCCATATATACATATGTATATATATATATATATATATATATATATATATATATATATATATATATATATATCAATCCACAGTCACAAATGTTACCCATGCCATTAATGTTGTCAAACAGCTATGCATGTACTGTGTGCATCACCAGAACAAGTAGCACACATGCATCTGGTGTAACAACTTGATGGTGGTTACACATCATCACACAGTAATGTTTATGCTATAAAAATAATACTTGGGTATGGCCAATAAGATATGTGACAGCTCACTGTAGGAAAGGTAGTACATTTCAGTTACACATCATTGAAAGATGTGCACAGAAGTATATTAAGAAGGGTGCATTGTACTCTGTTATTGGTGTGATGACAGCTGTGAACTATGGAGGTATTATAGCCTCTGATGTGGATGTCCTTCATATACTCAGTAGCTGTGTTACATACTAGGGGTTAGTCAGCACTGTGACCACATGGTGGTGGACGATCCACTTACCTCTATGCCAAGACACAGGTCAGACACCTATTGGCCTGATTACAGGGTGTGAAGTCTACATTATCCTTGGGATGGGCGTTTGTTTTCCTGACATAACAAATCCCCAGCCCTCATGCTTTTGTGTCACTGCAGGTATTGTCATGGCTGTGGCAGCAATCTTTGGTGTGTGTTGATACTGTCTGTATTACACTAATATCACAGTTGGAGTCAATGACTAACCAGAATCTCTGGTCCTTCAGAAAGCTGTTTGGACACAGGATGTATATGTCATCTGTGATGTCTGTCACTTAAATAATGGACAGGACAGGGCCTAGCAGGCAGCCCTGATGTATGAACCTGATCACTGGACCAGAGATATAGGTCACTTCACATATTTTAACATATTTAGATGACACGTGATACAGTGGTCTACCCACTTGGTGATATAGGAGTATATGGAAAATTCAGACAGTGTTGAGTGAATACCTCTGTGGGTTTGTGTCAAATGCCTTGGGCTTGTCAAGTTCAAAAGGATGATAGCGTTGTTGTCATGTATGTCCTAATGACTTCTGAGGATATCTAAGAGATGTAACAGAGATGATTTAGCATTAACAACTCAGACAGGTCTCTTGCACACAGCCAGGATATCAGTAGTGTCTATTTAGAAAAGATCCATGATGAGATGTTGGTCTACCTCACAGATGATGAGTGTCAGCAAGTGTCTACACATGCATGCATCAGGTGCTGCCCCACACACACACACACACACACACACAGACAGAAACACAGTGTGTGGACAGTGTGTTGAAGTGCGTCTTCAACCATGTCAGGGAGGTGTTCATGAGTCACATGATAGATCTGGGATGTTGTCACAGCCCACTGATTCTGTGTGATAGGCCTGGATGAAGGTATGACTGTGCACAGCTATCCTCAACAGGCCTAGGGTTTAAACACAATCTCCCATGCAGGTATCACTGACAAACTCTTCCAGGTAGGGATTAAACCTTACCTCACCTCACCAGATGGGTAACCAATTGGCACACTGACAGAACACATACTGTGAAAGCTGGTGAATCAACCTGTACCAGTAGAGCTGTCAACCACTGGCACAGACCAGGGATCTGTGCTTGGCCCTTTACTGTTTGGAATATATTTCTTGACAGTTCAGGCTAAAGTATACAGTCTTTGGCTTACCACATTTGCTGACTCTTGCATACTGGGTGGAATCATTGAGTCCACCTATGATGATAACATACTAAAGGAGGGGGCTAACACAGACAAATGACAGGTGATAAAGCCACTTGGTCTACAAATAAATGCAAAATTGTATCTTTATTTTGTTCTTCTGCAAAGTGGACACACACCAGTTGACTGCAAGACTACGAAACTCAGCACTTTATGCAAGTGCCACGGCACAAGTTTGACTTTTACAAGACTGCGGGTCAGCTTATAGTGTATGACATTAGCAGGGCATAGATGATGGGAGGCCTGCATGAAAATGGATGTGTAGGCATGTGCAAGTATCAAAATAATTTCAATCCATGGAATTGGAGCTGTAACTGTAGGATACACATTTCTGCTGTTCTGGTTGGACACACACAAACAGTTGACTGTAGTGAGAACAGAATCCCTACCTATCTAAGAACACAGACTATAGAACTCAGTACTTTATGCAAGCTCCATGGCACAAGTGTCTGCGATGCAAGTCTGACTTTTACAACTTATAGTGCATGACATCAACACTGGATGGAGAAGAGAAGATGATGAGAGGTCTGCATAGCTTCATATGTTTATATTTCCTAGGAGGCTACTAGGCTAATGACCCTAGGGCCTTTACAAGCCTAGCCATGTAAAAACCCAAGTACCCTTATTGAGCATAGTTAGACGTTTATTGTTAGAAGAGTGATTTTGTGATCAGCACATCAGCACTGAAAGGCCATGTCCATGAGGACAGAGGTATCAGCCCTGGGGTAAATTTATAATCATCCACCCAGTTGTCAAATTTGCGCTTGAATGGGATCACTGAGAAGCACTGCTTCACATGCACTGGGAGCCTAATACAGAGGAGCATCAACTGCTGTGAGACATACCTGTCTCTCCAGCATGCTATGTTTATGCCACAGCCTAGGTTGAGATCCCTGGAGCAAGTTATTCTTGTCCTATTTGATTTGATGATGTCCAGCATTTACAGTAGGGCAGGGTCCCAGGCTGCTCTATAGTCCAGACACAGGTCTTCTCTTAGCAGCCTATATGATACTGAGTACAGTGGCAGGGCTTTCTGTCTTTCCATATATGTCATGTTATGGAAGTTCTGGATTCTCTTGGTAATAAACCTCTGTGGTTTCACTTCAGTAGTTGCAGGTGTCTGATGAGGTACATAGAGAAGAGAGCATTGTACTCAACGAGTGGTCTGATAAGGGTCAAGTACAACAAAGCTATGACCTCCCCAGTCTTGAATGTGATGCCCTTAGTTCTGAGGTGGGCAATGCAAAATGTATGTCTTACCACTATGTACACACAGTGATTGAAGTTTAGATAGCTATCAACCTGTGTTCTAAAGTCTCAGCACCCCTCTAAGCCAGTGCTGCATGTATAATTTAAATAGCAGGTCTACTTTTCTGCCAAAGGGGACAATAAGGCATTTTCTTGCATGAAGTTTCAGTCCACGAGTTTGGCACCAATCACGTTTGTGTCAGGCCATTCCGTAGTATGTTAACATTGTTGAGAGACTAAATGATTGCGACCAGTTGACAGTGATCTGCATACCTGGTAAGCCACAGGCCATCTAACTTCGCTTGGACTTCAGAGAAATAGTTTTCAAACAGTAGAGAGCCCAGCACAGATCCTTGTGGTACTCCACTGGTAACTGGTCTACTGGTGGAGGAAACCTCCTGAACTTTGACAGTGTGCATTCTGTCGGTGAGCCAGTTGGGATAACCATCTAGTAATATATGGGTTAATCCCTAGATGGAAAAGTTTCTCTATGATAACTGAATGGGGGATTGTGTCAAAGGGCTTGGCTAAATTAAGACAGGTGGTATATCCTATTTTCCCTCATTCAAGGCTTTGGGGAAAATTATCAAAGAAGCACACTACATTTAATAAGAAAGATTTACCCTTGACAAAACCAATATGGATCAGGTCAAGAGTGTTGAAGGTCACCCATGTCCCTCCAGATAATGTCCATGATGAATCTTTCCATTGCCTTGCAAATATGGTTGGTTAGGCTTGTGTGTCAATAGTTCTCGGGGTCAGTTGATGGATGTTTAGGCATGTTCAACTGTGAAGATTGTTCTAGTGCTGTATGTTACTAGACTGACGTGCGCTGGACATCACACAACATTAGATATTAATGTATGTAGTGAAGTTGATATATTTGTGAAAAAGTAATGAAGACACCAGAGTTGCAGTGAATAGGGGGAGGCAACATATGGGTGCACTGAAATATATGACATACTGTTCAGTTTTAAGTTTCCACGTGTAGTTTAAGTTCATAGGATGTTACTAGGCTCCTGACCAGAGGGTCCTTTGCAAGCCTAGCTGTAAAATCCCAATACAGTACTAGATGAGAGATATTGTCTATGCCCAAGATTTTTCTAGCAAGGATTACCATGTCCAAGAGAGAAGCAGGGGCAATCCCTGGCAGAAATATACAGTTTCCCATCCAGTCGTCCAGGTTGAGCTTAAACAGGGTCATGGAGGTGCTCTGCTTGACATGGACTGGAAGCCTATTCCAAAGGAATGGCAACCTCTGAAAAACATATCTGTCTCTCCAGCAGGTTCTATGCATGTCGCAGGCAAGATTGAGGTCCCAGAATGGGCGACTAGTCCCATTTGACAAAGATGTGTAGCATTTTAATTAGATTTGGGTCAGAGATAGCCCTGTAAGCCAGACACAAGTCACCTTCAAGAAGTCTATATACGCTACTGAGGGCAGTGACAGTGAATTCGGTCTGTCTGCATAAGACATGTGGTGGAGACCCTACATTTTCTTATAAATTTCTGATGTGTCTCAAGATGCTGCAGGTGTCTGGTATGGTACATAAGGGAGCATTATATTCAACAGGCCTGATGAGGGACGAGTACAGGGGAGTTATAACCTCTTTTGCTCTTGAGGCAATGCTTTTGCTAATCATTTCCATTTTGGCCTGGACTTCAGAGAATTATATGCCAAACAAGAGGTGTCCCAGCACTGACCCCTGTGGGACTCCACTGGTGACAGGTTTGCTGGTAGAGATGAAGTCTCCCACTTTGAGTATTGTGATCTGAGAGCCATTCTACAACCCACGACTTGATATTCAACTGGTTTAACTTGTCAATGATGCCCAAAATGTGGGATTGTGTCGAAGGATTTGGCCAAGACAGGCTGTGTGCACAGTTTTGCCTTTGTCTATGGCTCTGTTCACATTCTCAAAGAGGTCCACCAGGTTTAGCAGGCACGACCTACCCTAGATCATCACCTATATCCTTACTTATAAAATCCATGATGATTCGTTCCATTGCCTTACAGATGATGCTGGTTAAACATATGGGTCTATAGTTACCAGAGTCTATTGCTGAGCCACCCTTGTGGATGGGGATAACTGTCACTGTTTTCCATTCAGTGAGGACAAAGCCAGTACTCAGGCTGTGGTTAAATAGAGTACCTAGTGGAGTAGCTAGCTCGTGTTTAAGAGCATTAAGAATACAACCTGGAATGCCATCTGGTCCCTTTGAGGCTGTGTTCTTAGCCTTGGAGAGAGCATTGATAACTTCCTCTTTGGAGATGCAGGGAGCAGGTGATGTTACAGACATGGTTTGCAGTATGCTGGGGGGGGGGGCTGCGAAAAGTACAGTTTTGTACCTACCATAAATGTAGATGTCGGATAGATATGCAACTGCAGTCATAACATATGGGTTGTCCTGCCTCAGGCAGCCCTCGGTCGGCCGAATTCCAAAGTCTGGGTCTGACATCGGCTGGTGTCGCCTCCTCTCCGTCACCACGGCTGGAGTATAAAGGCATCGGCAGACGCCATCTTCTTCAGTGTTTCTTGCCCCAGATGCCAGGTGCCCTCCTAGGAAGGCTAAATTTGGTAAATGGATAAAAATAATCCCAAACATGCACAACAGTAATAAACAGATACACCATAGGAATACCCCCAGCTAATGGGAAAAGGGGTAGGGACCCAAAAATAAGGATACAGAGGGGTAGGAGGGAGGGAAAATCCGACTGCAGCTGCATATCTATCGGACATCTACATTTATGGTAGGTACAAAACTGTACTATGTCCTTCAAGAATGCAACTGCAGTCATAACATATGGGTTGAATACCATAGCCAAGCTGGGGGTGGATGGAACTAAGATAAGGATGGTGTAGCTAAAATCCCCTGCAGGACTGCCAAAGCAAAGCCTGCTCGGGATCTGGAATATAATGGCAGGTTGTAGTGCTTGGTAAATGTATGCACGGAGCTCCATGTAGCAGCCTCTAAAATGTCCTTTGTTGCCACTCCTCTTAGGAAAGCTGTGGAAGTGGCTATAGCTCTGGTGGAATGTGGCCTAATATTGGCTGGCACACCTTTTCCATGGAAGGAATAGCAGAATCTGATGCAATGTCCAATCCATTTTGAAATTGTTTGTTTGGAGATTGCTTTTCCTTGTACTCCAGCAGCATAGGCTACAGTTGGTCAGACATTCTGGTGGCCTTAATTCTGTCTAAGTAGCAACGTAGTTGTCTGTGCATGTCCAAAGTATGCAGTAGCTCCCCCCCCCCCCTATTTTGAGGATTGGGGAAGAATGTAGGCAGGTGAATAGCTTGATTTAGAGACACCCTGGAAATAACTTTGGGCATGAATGTAGGATTGGTTCTTAGAGAAACTCTGTCTTGATGAAAAATGAGGAAGGAAGGCACTGCCATGAGTGCCTGTATCTCCGAAACTCTTCTTGCAGATGTGACTGCCAATAGGAATGCCGTCTTCCCTGAAAGAAATTGCATTTCTGAACTTGCTGCTGGCTCAAATGGAGGAAGAGTTAATTTTTCCAACACATAATTGAGGTCCCACGCAGGTACTGGCTGTTTTCTGGGAGGTTTGATATTTTTTATTCCTCTTAGAAACTGTCTTAGCAAAGAATGAAAAAACACTGGAGGGTCACACCATTGTATTTTGCTGAGATTGCTGAGGCATGAATCTTTATTGAAGAGTATGATAGTCCAGAATGCAGTAGTTCTGCCAAGTATTCTAAAATCTGAGGTATACTCGGCAATGCTGTGTCCTGACCCCTGTTGGCATTCCAGATGCTGAATCTTTTCCACTTGGCTGAATATGTTTTTCTGGTGGAAGGTCTGTGTGCTTCCAGCAAGATTTCTTGAACTGATTTTGAAAGAGAGTTAGGCGGAGGAGTCATGTTAGCCTCCAGGCTGTCAGATGCAATGATTTCAGGTCTTGATGTACAGTCCTGTAATTGTGTTGTGTTAGGAGCAGGGGCCATAGGGTCAGAGGCCATGGTTTGGTCCGAGTTATGGTCAATAGCAATGGGTACCAGTGTTGCCTTGGCCAGTCTGAAGCTATCAAGATACCTGTTGGTTGCTCTGCTTTGATCTTCAGTATCACCTTGGTCAGCAGAGGCAGAGGAGGGAATGCATAAATTTTTAGCGAATTCCAGCTGAAGGAGAGAGCATCCATTTTCCAGGCTAGAGGATGGTGAGTCCTTGTGCAGAACTTTTCCAGGTGATGATTTAAGTAGGAAGTGAAAAGATCTACATCCGGTCTTCCCCATGTCTTTGTCAGTTGAGAGAAAATGCGAGGGTACAGCATCCATTCGTGTGGATCCATGAAATTTCTGCTCAGGTTGTCCGCCAGTACATTGTCCTTGCCTGGTACAAACTGGGATTATAGATGTATCTTCAGGCTCAGGGACTTTTCCCAGAGAAGCATTGTTAGTCTGCAGAGGGGATAAGAATGAGTGCCTCCCTGCTTTTTTATGTACCACATGACAGTGGTGTTGTCTGTCCTTATTAGCAAATGTCCTTGTAGTGATTCTTCGAAAGTCTCGATGACATGTATCACTGCCAACATTTCCTTCTGGTTTATGTGCAGATGTCTTTCCTTTGGGGTCCATTGCCCTTGAATGCATCTGCCCTCCATGTGAGCCCCCCATCCATGGTCTGAGGCGTCTGTTGTAATCATTTGGCCTGCTTGAGGTCTGTTGAACGACATGCCTTTGTTTAGCTGACTGGCTTGAGCCCACCATAAAAATTCTTTTTGCAGACATGGAATAAGTGGGATTATGTCCTCTAGGCTTTGGCTGTGTTGAGACCATAAGTTTTTTAAACACCATTGCAGCTTTCTCATATGAAGTCTTGCCAAAGGTATCAGAAGGATGCAAGATGCCATGAACCCCAGGGCCTGCAGGATTTTCCTTACAGTCAGCTGGGGGAGTTTTGCTAGGCCTTTGAAGTACTCTGGTAAATGCCGCTGTTTTTCCTCTGAGGTAGGCCATTTGGTTTTCTGTGTCCAGTTTGGCTCCTAAGAAGATAATCTGTTGGGATGGCAGTAGTTTTGACTTCTGAATGATGACTGTGTATCCCAAGGCCTGTAGTAGATGCATGACATAGTCCAAATTTTCTTTTAAGGTTTGCTTGTTGTCTGCTTGTATGAGACAGTCGTCCAAATAGGGGTATATTTGAATCCCCTGCAGTCTGCAGTGTGCCACTACTGATGCCAGGCATTTCGTGAACACTCTGGGTGCAGTAGATAAGCCAAACGGCAATGCTGAGAATTGATAATGCTCTGTCCCTGCAAGAAATCTGAGGTATCTTCTGCAGCTTTGTCTGATTGGGACATGCAGGTATGCCTCCTTGAGGTCCAGAGTGACCAGCCAAGACCCCTTGCTCAGCATGGGAAGGAGTTGCTGCAACGTCAGCATTTTGAACTTTGGCACTATGAGAAAAGTGTTTAGAGATGACAAGTCCAGTATGGGTCTCCATTTGTTTTCTTTTCTTGGAACAAGGAACAGCCTTGAATAAAATCTCTGGCATTGCTCCTGAGGAGGAACCCTTTCTATTGCTTTTATACTTAACAGCTTGGAAACTTGAGAGCGTGCCTCTGCCCTTTGATGATGTGGCAGATTTGGCATGCCTTGTCTTATTGGTAATGTGTGGAAGTGGAATCTGTAACCTTTGTCTATCAAATCCAGAATCCAGTTGTCCTTGGTTAAGATATGCCAGTTTTGTGAGAATAAGGATAATTTTCCGCCCAAGGGTGCTTCTCTTTGAACCTTTGTAGGTGGAATGAAAGTCAAGTCATTGTGATTGTTCTTGTGGTGCAGCTGAACTGTCTGCGCCACTTCTTTGATTTGGAGGTTGCCATTGGCGGCCCCTGTAAGATCTCCGCTCTACCTCGGCACGTCTGCTTTTTCCCCTTTGAAACTTGTCTGAGCCGGGGAAGGACCAATTCTTTGAGGGCCAGTTTCTGCTGAATCTGGGTGGCTGAACCTGAAGGAAATCCTTGACTGTCTGTACTGACTTTGCTTTTTCCTCTATGGATTTCAATACATCTTGTGCATTAGCACCAAAAAGCTTCTGTTTTTCCAAAGGTGCATCAAGTAACTTCACTTTAACATGGTCAGGCAAAGACTGATCTTTTAACCAAGCATGTCTACGTATCACAGTCCCAGTCATAGCTGCCCTACATGAAGCTTCCAGTGCATCATAACCACACTGAAGAAAATGGTTATTAACCTGCTGAGTGTTATGTATATGATCCTGCAATGCCTTTTTATCAATAGGCTCAGGAGAGGCTAACTTTGTCTGTAAATCATCCAGGAGAAAATCCTGGTACTGAAACATGTGAAAAAGGCAGTTTAGTGACCTCATGGCTAGGGTAGTAGAGGTATATACTTTTTTACCCCATCTCTCCAGGGACCTAGCTTCTCTGTCCGCTGGCAGTGGGTTTTTGGCAGAGGAGGCAGCCACTCCCTTGGGGCCCTGTGAAATTGTTTCTAGATCCACAGAGTGGGCCTTAAAAAGGTGCTTATGAGTGTCAGGGACCCTATAATATCTGTCCGGCTTGACAGGAGCCGGAGAAAGAGAATCAGGGTTAGCACTGGAGTCAGAGAAAACATCACCCAAAACATCCATAACCAGTGGAATAGCCAAAGGTCTGTGCTGGGGAAGCTTGAGGAAGGTACGAAGCCTTTTCCTGGAGTCGGAGAATTCCTGACCCTGCCATTGAAAATGTTCCCTCATGGAATGCAGGACTTCACCAAATGAGAAATCCTCTGGAGGGGAGGCAGAGGGAATTGATTCCTCAGCATCAGAGTCCTCGTAGGCCTGGAAGGATTTTTCTTGGGAATCAGAATGTTCAGAATCCCCAGAGGCTTCATCTGAAGAGAGGTCGTCCGCCTGCTCAGTACTAGGCCTTTTCTCTGCAGGTGGCTGAGAACCCCTGTCCGGATGAGGCTGAGACCCCCTGATAAGGGAAATAAGATCAGCAGCCAGAGACATGATCTGCTTATCAGAAGAAGGGGCCTGGGCAGTAGGTTTAGGATGGGCCTTGGCCTGACTGGCGGCCTTAGCACGTGCAAAGGCCTTGATGGACATGGATACAGGAGGCCTAGCAGCCCCACGTGCAAGCGTAACCTTGTCCACAGAAATGGTGTCGGGTAGATCCAGAAGAACTTCGGTTTCCGGAGGAAAATCAACAACCGGCACCGGAGAGATCTCCGAGACCGAAGGTCGTATTAACGCTGTGTCGTCGGCCTGGAGCAGTAGATTTACCACTTCCGAAGGGACCGGAGCACTAGCAGAGGGTTTGGGGTAGCATCGGTAGTGGACGCGGGCCAAGGATGCTGGTCCCAGTCCTTGCGTTTTTTAGCAGATTGGGTTGTCGGTTGATCCGACGGCATGATATACGTGAAAGATTCACCGAAAAAGTCCTCGGCGAATTCTGCCCGGCGCCTGAGAGTGCGTTTATTAAAGCAAGCACAGGCCGAGACGTCGTGGTCTGGGCCCAGGCAGGGAAGGCAGAGAGAATGGAAGTCCTTATGAGGTATTTGTTTACCACAAGACAAACAATTATTAACTTTCTCAATTTGTTCTGACATCGGCTGAGGCAAGAATAAATGTTCCCCAACGGGGTACTTAGCTTTTAGATGACTTCGGTACTGAAAACACAGGAGCTGACCGACCGGCACTTGCGAACTGCTTCTGCTTCGGGCACCGCACGGCAAGAAAGACTGGAGAAGATGGCGTCGGCTGATGCCTTTATACTCCAGCCGTGGTGACGTTGGAGAGGAGGCGACACCAGCCGACGCTGGACCCAGACTTTGGAATTCGGCCGACCGAGGGCTGCCTGAGGCAGGACAACCCATATGTTATGACTGCAGTTGCATTCTTGAAGGACATCCTGTCTGCTAGCAGGTTTGCAATTTCCACAGGGTTAGTGCATGCAATACCATCCACAATTAGTTCAGCATACATCTGAGTTCTACCTTTTAGGTTATGGACGTAGTTAAAGAAGGCCTTATGGTTATCTTTGGCTATGGCTGTTGCATTTTTCTCAGAGTTGCTCTGAGGATTTTAGGAGTTGCCTTAGGGTGCTCTTCCCATTCCAGGTTCTCACTTTTGTATTTTTTAGACAGCAGCTTCTTTCACTTATTGTATACTCTATTAATGCTAGATGTCCAACAGGATGTTTTATTTTTTTTTTCTTGAGGATCTTGCTTTAATCCTAGCAGGTACGGTTTTGTCTATACTTTTGTGTAGATGTTTATACAGGGTATCAGTGTATACCTTAGTATAGCTATCAATGCCATTTGTGGAATCTGGAGCTTGGAAGTCTATTATAACATCCCTTAAGATGATATATTTAACTCTGGTGAAGTTTTTTAGCCCGACTTCTCCTTTGGGGAGTTATGGTGGCATCACTACTTCAAAAATGACTGATTTATGGTCATACTTATTGAGTGCAGGCCCCATACTTCACGCGTTGCATCTGTCACTCATGCTGTTGAGGACCAGGTCTAGAATATTATAGCTCCTTGTGGGCTTGTGCATTTGTTCCAGGCATTTGGGTTAAAGTCCAGGAACTTTTTTGTGTGCAAGTTTGGGCACATACAAGACTCCCAATTAATGGGGGTTTAGTTGAAATCAACCATTACTAGGGGGGTAGGTTGTATTTTGATTGTCCCAAGTAGATCTAAAAAAAAGCTGTGTGGGCTTCTTGGTTCATGGAAGAAGACCAGTAATTGACGAAGATATGAAGGGGGTCTTACCTATGGTAATTTGGACTTGGAGTACCTCCAGAGTTACCTTGCCTAACCAGTACAGAAATGTAATTATCTTTAATGAAAACAGATATTCCACCTCCTTTTGTTCTCACACCTTCAATCTGCGATCTGAAAGTTTGGAAGACATTGTAGCCTTGCAAGGCTGTGGTACTTTCTGCGACCCTAAAGCAGGTTTCTGTGACTGCACAGATGTCAGCATCTTCCAGGGAGTGGCGTGCTTCCATAGTGCAGTTTATGATTTAAACTCCTAGCGTTTAGCAGCATGGCCCTTAGTTTCTTTGTGCTTGATATTTTCATGCTGGAAATTTTGTTTTTGTGAGCTTGCCTAAAAAAGGCATTATGGGGTAGGTAAGTGCCTTAGCTAGCAACTGAAAGCCTAGAGGTGCTAGGTGAAGTCCATCTCTGGCAAAACAGTGCGGTCTATCCACAGTGTCATCCCAGGCTGACAGGAACTGGATTCCCCTTAGAATGACAACAGAAACTAAGCCAATTATTGAAGTCAGTCATTTTTTTGTTTATACTGTGGTATCATTCTAGGCAAGGGCAAAATGCTGCTCAAGGCTAGGGACACACCTGTCTGGGACACATATTGAGAGAGCTCAATCATGTCTTGCTTCATATAGTCCAGAGAGGCATGTCTCAAGTAATTTACACCAACATGAACTATGATGGAGTCATAATGGCACCTGTTGTCGAGAGACTTGAGTGCATGTGTGATCTGATGAATCCTTGCATCAGGCAGACCTCTGACCGTAACCTTCTCCTTGTTTAATCTGGTGGCAGGGACATCTGTATGTCTCACTATAGAGTCACCTACAAGTAAAACATATGGAATAGATGTGCACTGCCTTAAGGGCTTACTTGGTGAGACACTGGTGCCAGTGTTTTTGTGTATTGGGTGCTTTGGGTGTAGTATTAGGTGCAACATGTTTGTGTTTTGGAGTTCTCTGGTGTTTAGGTAGGATTCTGGAGAGTACATCTACATATGAAGGTTCGTGTCTTAGGTGCATACTCATAGGATCATAGGAGGTTACCAGGCTAACGGCCGCAAGGCCCTTACAAGTTTAGCCAAGTTCAGCCCGTGGTTCTGGTTCAAGCAGACGCTAAAATCAGGACCTACTTCCCCTGTCCAAGAGGGACATAGGTGGAAACCCAAGGGTGAATTTCCAGTTACCCATCCAATTGTCCAAATTACGCTTAAATAAGGCCAAGAAGGGGCTTTGTTCAACATGAATAGGAAGCTTGTTCTAAAGATGGGGCAATGTCTGTGAGACAAATCTGTCTCTCCAGCAAGTTCTGTTGATGTCACATACCAGGTTAAAGTCCTTTGAGCGAGCGACCCATGTGCCATTTAACTTACGAATGTGCAACATTTCCATTAAAGCCGGGTCAGAGATTGCTCTATATGCAAGGCACAAGTAGCGTCTGAGCAGTCTGCAACATACACATTAAAGTGACAATAAGACAGATCTTGAAGACCCTGAATTTTCTTTGTAAGGAAGCTTTATCTCTCCAATTGCTGCAGGTGTTTGGAAAGGAACATACCAAAGGGAGAATTGCACTTTATTACTGACCTGATGAGTGAAGAGTACAGGGGAGTTATAACCTCTTTTTTTCTGAAGGCACTGCCCTTACTTATGAGATGAGCAATATAAAATACCATTCTTACCACTGTGGAGACATGGTGATCGAAGTTAAGATTGCTGTTGACCTGTGTGCCCAGATCTCTCACCACTGACTCTGTGCTCAGGGAATTGCTATTGATATGGTAGTTTGCAGGAACATTACCCTTGCTGAAGGGGATAATAACGCATTTGCTTACAGTAACTTTAAGACCATGACTTTGGCACAAGTCATAAGTCTGTGTAACACCTTTTTGCAGGATGCTGACATTCCTAGGGGTTTCAATGATCACTCCCAGTTTGCAGTCATCAGCAAATTTTGTCAGCCACAGTCCTTTAGTTTTAATCTATACCGCAGAGAAGAAGATTATGAACAGTAGGAGTTCCAGAACCGATCCCTGTGTAACACCACTGGTTACGGGTCTGCTGAAGGAGATGGAGTCCCTTATTTTAACCGTATGAGTTCCATCAATGAGCCAGTTTGCAACCCACTTGACAAAATATGGGTTGATAACCAACTGGGTGACTTTATCAATGAAGCCTGAGTGGGGGATTGTGTCAGAGGCCTTGGCTAAGTCTAGGTAGGTCATATGCACAGATTTGCCTTCATCTAGGGCTTTTGGTGACTGTCTCAAAGAAGTCCACCAAGTTTAACAGACATGATCTCCCCTTGACAAAGCCAAATGTGTGGGATTGAGTGTTTGCAGATTTCCTACATCTTTGTTAAAAAGGTCCATAATGATTTGCTCCATGGCCTTGCACATAAGGCTGGTCAGGCTAATGGGTCTATAGCTCCTGGGATTAATGGATGAACCCTCTTTGCACAAAGATGATAGTCGCGGTTTTCCATTCTGCTGGGATGAAGCCGGTGCGTAGGCTTTGAATGTAAAGCATGCCTAACGGTGATGCTAATTCCTGTTTTAAGCCATGCAAAACACAACCTGGGATGTTGTCTGGTCCCATAGAGGCAGTGTTTTTGGCCTTGCCAAGTCCGTTTAAGACATGCTCATCAGGGATCCTGGGTGGGGGACAGGTGTTAGGAATGTTTTGGGGTATATGTGTCAGGGACAGGGGAGTGAAGTTTTCACTGAATCTGTCAGCCAGCAGGTTTGCTACATCCACAGGTTCTGTATATACAGTACCATTAACTACATGTTCTGAGCAAATCCAGGTCTAATCTTTGAGGTTACGGATGTAAAGAAAGAATGCCCTGTGGCTACCTTAGTTAGGCAAGCTAATTTGGATTCATAGTTAGCTTTGGAGGACTTCACTAGGAGTCATGAGAGTCTAGTTCATGTCGTAAGCAGACAATATTGAATACAATATTGTCGGCACAACAATGTCAAAAGGCCAGAACGCTAGTTAATGTTTATTTATTTATTTTAACGTTATTCAAAATGTTACTACTTCGGTCAATAAATTTCGACCTTTATTGATTCGATGTAGTAAAATTTCGATAACATGATATAGACGCAGTCATGATATGTGAGCTGACAACCTGTTTAACTGTTCTGGGCATGAGACCAGTGACTCCAGATTCTTAGCAGAGGAGCATCTCCTGCAAATTGTACTTTAGTGATTTAAGAGTAAGGGGCTGTTTGTGTACACATGTGGCAGTTGCTCCACTGCCAAAAAAAAAAAAAAAAAAATTGTCAACCAAACTAGCTGGAAAAACAGAGCGAAACTGAAGGTGTATAATGCCAGGTTTGAAACGGGTATCTCCACAGATAAGGAGAAAAAGATGGGGGTATCTAGTAGTGGGCTAACCACTGGGGTGTACAGCAGGAGGTCTATACAAAAAGGATCACACAGGTGGTGCCACTACTGACCCTAGAAACTATCACCCCCCATTAGCTTGACAAGTCTGATCTGCAAGGCCATGGAGCATATTATTATGGACCTCATAAACAACGACACAAGCAATCTCCAAGGACTTGACCCCACCCAGTTCGGATTCGTCAATGGCAGATATTCCCTGTTGAACCTGGTTGACTTTTTTTGAGACTGTCACCAAGGCACTGGATGAGGGAAAGAGTCAGTACACACTACGTCATCAGGTGGGTGAGCAACTGGCTCAGTGATAGGACCCACAAGGTCAAAATAGGTGCCCCTAGCTCCAATAGCAAAACTGCCACTAGTGGTGCCCCCAAGGATCTCTCCTGGGACCCCTATCGTTTGGCATCTACTTCTCAGAGGTCCAGGCAAAGACAAAAGGCCTGTGGCTGACCAAGTTTGCAGATGACTAAGTTGGGTGCTGTCACTGTCATGGCCTTAAGTTAAATGCAAAAAAATGTATTATCATATAATTCGGCAAAAACATGGCCCCTACTGATTACCACACTAGCGACAACCCCCTAAGCACACAACCTGTGGTGAGAGACCAGAGTACACAAGTTGACAATCTCACATTTGACCATCCTGTAGCAGCAGTGGTCAGAAAAGCTTTTTATTTGGTTCATCTCATATGCAAAGGGATTGCATCCAGAAAATGAAGGTTATTACCTCTCTGTACTCCTCCCTCATTAGGTCAATAATTGAGTACAATGCCCCGTTTAGTATGTACCTCAACAGACACCTACACCAACTGGAAAGGCCACAGAAATACTTCACAAAGAGAATCCCTGGCCTCTAATGCCTGTCCTATGTGGACAGGCTCAAATTACTATCACTCTACTCTGTATCGTATAAACTGCTCAGAGGTGATCTGGGTCTCACCTACAAGGCAATCTCAGACTCTGCTCTACTAGAGATGCTCCATATCCATAAGTATAACTCCTTGCATAGTACCAGATCAAAAGGCTTAAATCTAATATGTGACATTAACAAAATCTGCTGGAGAGACAGGTTTGTCATCCAGAGGCTGCCCCACCTCTGGAATAGACTCCCCATACACAAACAAAGTACCTCACTGACTCTCTTCAAACATATCCTTGATGAGTGAATGGGCAACCACAAATCTGTCCCAGGGGTTCCACCTGTGTCCCTCACTGACAGGGGCGACAGGTGCTGATTGTGGTTTCTTTCTTTGGGACAAACTCTTGACTAGGCTTGTAAGGGCCCCAGAGCCATTACCCCAGTAATCTCCTATGATCCTGTGATGTTGACAGTTAAGAGATAAAATTGCTGCTGGGTAGTTCACAACAGCCGAGAGCTGTTTAAGAACTGCTCTGCTAGATAGCAGCCGCTTCTGAGGGGAAATACATCTATTGGTGCTTTTATGTCTATAACCATCAAGAGTTACCCCCTCTGTGCAGCGGTGCGTAATGGTGCACTACATGCAAACAAGACCAAAGAAGCTAATACAAAGAAACCAATGAAAAAGCTTAAACTGAGACCTGAATCAATGAAATAGCTCAAACTGAGCCCTGAATCAATTAAATAGCTCAAACTGTGTCCTGAACCAGTAACTTTCAATTAGACAGTCCTACTGTACACTCCTGCCATGAGGGTTACAGGGGGGTTTCCCTCCAAAAGATGATGCCCTGATTTTTTAGTGCTCAACCCTTGAACAGAACTGGATTCAGCTGGTCTGAATCCAATCTATACTAATGCCAACAGGAGTGCAACAGCCAGTCTGAATCCAATCTACATTACAACCAGTAAACGTAAAATGGGACAGAATTAAAGCAAAATATGTTTTTTTTCTCTTAAATTAAATAAGCAATACAGTAAAAAGCAGCACATTTTCTTCTTAAATTAAATATAGCAACAGAATAAAACAGCAGAACATAGAGAGTAAAATGGACAATAAACAGCACTGATACATGCTAAATTTGACATTGCATAGTGCAGCGGCAAGCAGTGGCTTTGAGCGACAGTTGGAAGAGTGTTTGTGCATGCAAAATACACACTTCCACTTTCCCTACTTGCGAGTAGTTAAGGAGTGCACAAATGTATGAAACACACCTGCTGCTTAGCTGTCTCTGTGGCAACAAGTGTAACTGCACTGACCAGTTTCTTTTTGTTTCCTGATGATACTGGGTTCAAATCCAGGTGTAGCTAATACTTTTAAAAAAATAGTGATGATGCAGATAGGCAAGAACCATAGCTAACCATGTCTTCACAGAAAAAACTGATCATATGTGCAGCACATTACCTGAATTTGAACTGCCACCTGCAGAGAGGGGGGTGACAACTTAATCATGTTGTATACTCGACTGGACCAAATCAAGTGTGCCAAGAGGACACCCCTGAGAAATGGAGGGCTATGTATGGAATGCTATTTTTTTGTGGGAGAGGTGCCCATTTTTCTTTTTTTAATTCAGTAAGAGAGGAATACTGGGTGAGGGACGTAGGTATTTCTTAGTCAGACAAGTTGGGTAGATGAAGCAAATGCAAACAAACAAAACAAGAGACAAGGATGGTTGGGGACTCCATGATTGGGGTGAGGGAGAGGACATCACAGGTTCATGCCCGTCAAACATGGAGACAGTGAGAATCGAGTCCTCACCCACTGGACTGTCATCACTGTCCAGCTGGTGGGTAAAGTGGTTGACATCCTACAGAGTATGAGGGAGAGCAGCCTCTCCATCTGGTGTAGGCATACACAAATGGTGTGGAACATGACTTAACACACCAACCCTGGCATCTCCCGGCAGGTGATGAAATCACCACCTCTGCCACTGCTTCTGGAGGGTACCAGTGCACCAGCTGCTGAGGCAGCACTTCTTGAGGTTGCAGTTAATGCGAGCGTAGCAGCGGCAGTGCTGCCAGGTTGGATCCCAGACGTGCTGGGCATTGGTTGTGGAGCCGGTGGAGCAGGGGCAGGCTGATCCACAGGGTATGGCCTATCTCACTGTGCTGTGTAGCATTTAGTAGGCTGGTACAGACTGATGACCTGGAGACTTCTGCACACAACATAAAATAAAAGAGATAAGGGGATGAGAAAAAAAAAAGACACAATTAGTACCATCATATGCGACTTACAATGCATTAACAGTAGTATACAACTATTTTATCTGAAGTATTACATTTAAGTATACATCCTAACAAATACACACTAACTACAGATTTTTGAAAGTAATCTTTGAAATGTGCAGCATATATGCATGTTCCAGTTATACAGATCACAGTTACCCAACAGGGCATTTATGCCACTTGCATAGAGTTTAATTTAATGTAAATATTTATTAAAGAAATGCAGTACTGTATATATTTGTTACTCGTGGTACCCAGAACCTATGACTACAGTCTTATATTTGACTACTAAAGTTGGTTTGTGCTACAGAGTAATGCATGCATACTTGCTGTTACAGTAGGAAATGCATGCTCAATTTGCTTCTACTTTTAAAAAAAATAAAAATCTATCTTTCACTTTTAAAACTACAATAACACTTCTCTTGTGCTTCATACCTACAACTTGTTTCCCTCAGTCTCTCCAATCAAGCAACAGGAGCCTGTTTGTTGGACTATATATCGGCGTCAGCTGGGGAAAGAAGAGAAGAGCGTTATGCATACCACTCTTGCCTACATTTAGCTTAACTAGTATTACAAATTCTCTCTTATTATCATACTTACACCGCTGTGGGATATCCCCAGTCTGAAATTCTTTCAAGCAATTGTCGTGGGTATCCCCTTTGTGCCTAATGTCGGTCATTAAATTAATGCCTACACTGTTCTCCAGTGTATAGGATGCCAGCAGCACTAGATAGAGCCTAAGCTAAACTACTCCAAGTCTCAGATTTGTACTGAGAGTCAGAATAGTCCCCCTGCAGAAGCCTTTTGCAGCACTTTACCAGGAGTCCAATAAATATCCTGGACACCTCATCTGCCCTCTAAACTTGGCAGCTTCCCACTGATTCGAGCCATGTCTAACAACCGACCTACAGCAATGGAAAATTATGTCTCATCACCAATTCCAGTTATCGTGATTACCGTTGTGCACATATCTGAGCAACGATGCCAACTGCATTTGCGTGATGTTAAGTGAAGAAAGCAGTGCCAAGCAGGGATGACAAATTCTAGAAACTGGAAGGTTAATCAAACACTTGAACTTAATTTAAGATGTTATCTTGATGTAGCTTGGAAATATGTACTGGAAATTGGAAGGTAACTGTAAGGTGAGTTAAGTTTGCAGACATGCACTGGGGTCATAAATGGCATCACCTGACACATTTGTTTTTGGCTTTTCACACTGATAAAATTGAGTATTTTAAAAAGTGTGTGATTCAAACTTAGGAATAAGGGACAAAACATTTTCTTCCACAGCACTATTCTTCTATCTTTGCCTCAAAAGTGCTGCTCAGACGTGGTCAGGAATCATTAATAAATACAGGTGACAGTGTGAGGTGTTACACATGTATGTGTGGGATGTGACAAGGTTCCAGTATATACATCCAGCTGTATACGTGTGCTATGTAATTGTGAAGCCCATATAAGTCAAGACAGCAGAATTATATGTACAGAAACATAATAGACAGTATACGAACAGACATGCATCTGAAAACACAATAAGGGTGTTTTATCCTTCATATATATAATCCATATCAGTTCCACTAAGGTGTGAGTGAATATAATGGGAAGTGGGACAATAGTAAAAATGTATGGAATATCCTGAATAGAACCCAGGACCATGTACATGGCACTCCTACACTTACATTTTGCCACAAGAATGTTGAAATAACACTATTTTTCCATTCACTGGTATAAAGTACACTGTCACAACAGTAAAAATAGTTTGCACACCATCTGCACTCTAGCCCTACACTTAAACTTGCTGCCACAGGACTGGTTACATGATATTTTCATAACTTCCTACTCCTCCTTAGGTTCTCTGTGTTAACCAACATGTAACGCTGCTTAGTGTGTTTGGGTGGTGCCCAACAGAATTAACTGAATGTTTTCCATTTTCAATTACTGTCTGTCTAACTCCTGTCTGCAGGTGTTGGGGAACCTGGCTAGCCACTGTGCAACGTTGCTAAGCGAAGTTGTGCAAAGGAAAACAAATATTGCAACAATGAACTGTTTTTGACTTTTGTCCTTTTACAGATACCCTGTCTGCAGGTATTCTGTCTGCTTCCTGGGTGGGCCAGTAGTCCACGTTTGCACACTACTAAGCTTCACGCACAACGAGACAAGCATAGCCAAACTTGGCATTCATTTTTCTCCATTTCCTTTGTCTGTGCTAAGCAGCAAACTGTGCATACACTGGCCAAATATAAACTAAAATAAAAAAAGAAACAGAGAAAAAGCAATCTATGACACTAAAAAATGCTAGTACACATGAAATATTTGTATGTAGGTCTGGATTCAAACTCTCACTCCAATGAACCTTCAGAACACAATAAGTGTGCCTTACCCTCTTTGCCATACAAACACCTTTGCAGCAGGGAACTGAAATCATTCTGCATACAAACAACTGCATCATTATCTACAGTACTATGAAACCTAACAGTTATTTGCACATGTATTAATTTTGGATGTAGTGCACTTAGTGATCACACAACTATTTGAATATTGCCTGTACATATGCAGCTCTATCTTACCTCTCTGTTTTGTTACTCGTTCTTATCCAACCAGTAATCTAAGACATGCAGTCTGTAAGCCATTGTATATCACTGTCCTTAAAATGTGTGAAGATAATAAATGGAAATACAGTAGAGTTGATTATCTGAACTAATTGGGACCTAGGGTAGTTCAGATAATCAATCTGTTCAGACAATCAAACATACATTGAACTGGATAAAAAAAGCTTCTAAAATGTTGTTTTTTTTGCATGCAAGGAATACACTTTACAACCATTCAGTGATTCCAGTGGACAATAAAGAATTTTTTTCACACGAGTGAGCTACAAGCTCAAAAACATGCACAAGTAAATACGTACAAGGTTTACATATTCAGACTATGATTTTTCCTATCTGAAGACTTTAGAAGGCTCCATTTGGACAATTCATGTTTCAGATAATCAACGTTTGGATAATCAGCTTATTACTGTGATATAATATACAGTTGCCAAAACTGAAGGGGAGTTTGGATGTTAATGAACAGAACATGTGAACTGCGTGCTGCTTTCTTACATTTCAAACCTTGACAAAATGATTTCTAGCACTCAAAGTCTAACCTGGCACACCCACTGGATGTACGGCAGTCTGCACTGCTGTTGTGTTTCCCTTCTCCCTACCAGTAATCATTCATAGCTGCAATCAATTAAAAACAAAAGGGAGTGACTCCACTATGTTTGCATCAGATACACAGAGGCAAACGTTTGGGATTCAGCATTTCTAAGGAGTTCACACCTCATCTGCATCTTCATCACACTGACAGCCCTGAATCTACACCACACAAAGGAAACCATGTAGCTAAGGAATATGAAGGTAAATAGACTTTCTTATGTGGAGAACACACAAAAGAGGCTATTACTTTGGGATATATCTGCACAGAAAAGTACTGGACTTGAGAAAATATGCTTGTATTTTTCAGCTATATACTGCATATGCTGAAATGTCATTAAGAAAAATCTGTTCAATATTATATATTTTGATTAACAAATGCTACACTTATCTGTATGCATTAGTTAGAAATGTACTCATGACATAGGTCAGATGTGTCAGGGCATTTCAAAGGTTTACATGATTGGCAATACCTTAAAACAGAATGTTCTGTGTTAAATCTATAGACATGTTTCAGGGACATTTCATTTGACAACACTTGTAGAATTTCAATGACGGTTTGTTAGCAAAATGTGTCATTTGTCTGTTATTTTGGGGGAGGGGAGCAAAGCTGCACTTCTGTTATGGCACAAACAAGGATTATGTTGCTATCATTACTCTCACATTTTTGTCATCCAGCCTGTTCTATTTCAAATCTCTAGACTGTTTTATGTTGCTCCAGTGGGTAATATTGAAATTCTATCTTTTCTGTTTTACCTGTGAACAGTTATTTTGAAGTTACGTGATACGCATCATTCTGTTGTCTTTTAGGACACCTAGGACTATGGCACCCAAGTTGTCTCAATCCCAGAAAAACAACCATCAGTGACCCTGAGAATCAGGTCACTGTGGAAGCTTTTAGGTGACATAGTTCCTTTCTGTTTGACAGGGGAAGTAGAGATATGTCAGTCAGAATGCAAATTTGGCAGTAGATTGTTGCAGACTGTCAATGCAGTAGGCGGCCACCGCAGGACATATGATCAGATGTGCCATAGGGCTACTGACATGATTTTATCTGCATGGAGGAGAGTAGCTGCAGTGGCCTGTGATTGGATGGGTACAAGTGGGGCCTGCTACAGAACCACCAATAAGAGCAAATGAACAGTTCTTGTCCACTGTCAGAAATCCAGATAGCTCCCAGGAAATTGCAGAATTGCATGTCCTTGACATTGGTGCTACTCTTTCAGGGACAGTAAGTATATCCCAGAAGGAGCTTCTAGGTAGGCTTTTGCATCTCAGTTGTTAAATACTGTTGTATAGTAAAATATTTACATCAATATGTTAGGTCTGTTTAACAAGAAATTGGCTGGGGAGATTGAAGACTGCTACAGTTAACACATTCTGATTAGTCACACATGGGGATTACGTTAGTCTTGTCATTCAAGTTATTGTTGAAAGTACAGTTAACGGACATACAAAAGGCAAAATGTTTTACCCTTGTGTTACTGTTAATTGTGATGATGTTGTCCTTACCTTTTGAGTAACTTCTTCCAGGACTGTCCGGCATAGGGAGCATACCATCATCTGCACAGGGTAAGCCAAACATTTTCATGACAGTATTGATGAACAGTTCAACTAAATATTTTAGTGTGTGATGTTGAAGTCAGGACTGTTGTGTGTATTGCTGTACTGTCTGTAATAGTAGCACCACTGTTATTTTGTTACCATATATTGGATTATAATAGTGTAGATATTTTTTTCCTGTGTTTGTTGCTTATTATCACAGGTGACCCTGACAGTGAAAGTGTGGGACTTCTACCACCTGATGTCAAAGTATCAGCAGACTCTAATGATGATAGTGTCCAAGCTGAGGCACAGTCGGGGGTGGGGGGGGGGTGGAGGTACATAGGTTGAATCTGACACAGTGGCTGACATACAGCCATCCCTTGAAATTCCATCAACAGTAGCCAGTAGGCATATATCTACCCATTCCAGTAAGACCTCAGATACTGGAAAGGTGGAGGGTGAGACAATCGATCAAAGAAGTGTGATTACTGTGGCTTCAGTGCCTGTTATCTCTGGCTGTAGCAAAAGTGTGGGCGAAGTGCAGGCGGGTTGTTAAGGGTGCTCGGAGGAAGCCTGCTGCCCATCCTCCACCTGATCCAGGTATCTCTTCCCGTGCCACTTAATGTAGGTTTAGGGCCATCTTGGGGACACAGGCACATTCCCATAGGTCATCCAGAAAAATGCTTAGGGTTCTAGTTGTGCACAGGTTGACATGTGTGACTGCTTCCACCATGTTGCTAATTCAGTGAATCAGATGAATGACAAGCTGGAATGGGCAGCGTCTATGATACAACATTTGCTGAAAGGGGAACAGCATCCTCATCGGCATAAGTCAGCCTCATCATCTGCTGTTGGACAATGTTGCTGTGTTCGATCACGCTCCCATACTGGGAGTGCTTCCAATGCTCAGTAACTGGTTGGGCTTTCCACACTCAGATGTAGCAAGCCATACAGTCATGGTCCTGGGTGTCTTTTTGAGGGGTGCTCGTCCAGCAGACATCAGTCATATTTAGGTAGCAACAGTGGATCTGACCATGGGGATGGACGTGCCAGTGCAACTCCTGGCAGAGCCAGTTCTCATGGTCGGGGACAACAATGATGAACTGCCACCTCTACCATGCATGGCTCACACCTGTCTGACATACCAAGAAATAGAGCTAGCACAGAGCTTAATCATGTTCATATCAACACTCACAAACAAATTTCACCTGGAGAACCCATACAGACACAACACAGCAGTTACATGGTTCAACCGTAAAGCTTACAACTCATTTTGTCTCACTGGCCATTTGTTACTTTATCTGAATGTCTGCCTACTTCTCTTCCTTACTCATGCACAATCACCAAATCGTTGAGTCAACAGTAGTCTTCCTGGCCCTCCACACAACACCCTGTGCAAATGATAACGCTGCCATATCCTTGTTTTATATCTTTTGGATTCAGGAATACATAAGTTTTGTGTCTGATGCTCAGGGTGCATAACTCTCATAGCTGATTTCATGCACAGTATATCTGCATTTGTGATGTTGAATTGGTAATTGTACCTTTGACTTATATTGGTCTTAGAAAGTAAGACAGTTGATAGCATCAATTTTTTCCATGTTTATTGTTAATGATCTTGTGAGGATTGTGAAGTCTGAAACCGAGATGTGTATCATTACTTTCTAACTTCTCCCTTCAATGATTTTTCCAGTACAAACGTATGGTATTAAACTTAGGGCGTGCAGTAACCATCACTACCTCATTTCTGTACCAATCTTCCAACTTTTACTTGCTTACACTAACAAGTAACATGCAAGGAAATGCCAGTCATTCATATTATTATACATTACACTCCAGGTTAAACACGTACCTTGTAAATCCAGCAGTTGCAACAGTTTTAGTGCATGGCTGGCTGACTGATGCAAGCAGTACACACCCATTTGGGTAAGTAAAGATTGTGAGCATTGCCTGGTGTCAGTAGTACTGTATGCATGTGCAGAGGAGGAAGGTTTTAGACCCTTATGTGGTGAGTGAGTGTGCTATGAGTGATCTCTTAGCCAATGAGAGGGCATATTCGGCACACCTACGTCTGCCTACAGGCACAGCAGCTGCTGGCTTCTCCTCTGACTCCACCTGCGTGTGGCATTTGTGCCGCTTCCCCTTGTTGATCCTGCTGAAGTTGTTTTCTCAGGATGATGATGTGTAGCATGGCACACTGTGAATATTTCAGTACATGTACATGGATTGAACTGGAGGGCTCCACCCAGATGTATATAGGCACTGGAACTGCGACCTCAGCTGTCCAAGCAAACTATTTATGATACTTCTGGTTTGAGTGTGTGCCTCATTATGGCGTTCAGTAGGTGTGTGTGCATTTCTGACGGGTGCCATCAGCCATGGCTCCAGTGCATAATCTGCATCCTCAAGTAAATAATCCTGTGAGATATCCCCCCTAGTGAACATCTGATACAGTTGTGAGGTGTGCCAAATATGAGAGTTGTGGTAACTGCATAGGTTGTCAGCACACATGTTCAAGATGATTCCCTTGGCAAGACATGACTTGCAGTTAATGGAGTGGAAGCCCTTTCTATTAATGTACAGCCTTCCCTGTTCCCCAGGTGGTGCCTTAATTTCTACGTGTGTCCAAACTATGGCACCCAGTACTTCAGGGTAGTGTGCTACATGGTAGAACTCCTGCTTATTTCTGGCCCTATCCTCAGGAGTACAACAAAAATATATGTGGTCACTAGTATGTTGGCACACAGCATTCAGGAATTGAAGGAGGATCCTCGATGTGGATGCCTGTGACACCCTCAGCATGTCCCTTGTTGGTCTCTGGAACATTACCTGTACCTAAAATTCTAAGTGCTACACATACCTTTGTCTCCACTGGGACGGGTTCCCCTCAGATTACCCCGGCTCTGAGTTGAGGATGACAGAGGTTGCATACTTCCAGTAGTATGTCTCTAACCACACTGTAGTGCTCTACAATTTCCATATCAGTAAACTGTGATAAGTTACTCAGGCTCTAAAAACGCTTCTGCTTCGTCACCTTGATCTATTAGCAGCAGCATAGACTTCAGCCTGTTGCAAGCAAGTACACACACGTGCAAACACACGCACACGTGCGCGCACACAACCACGCACACCCACACACACCCCCACACCCACCCCCACACACACACACACACACCCCACACACACACACACCCCCACACACGCACGAATTACAGCAGAAGCAGTCCCTAGCATTGATTCTGTGTAGACTCCTTTCCGTGGCTATATTCCAATAGGTTGTGGAATTCACAGAGAAAATGAGCACCGAATCTACATGGCTGCTTTATAGCTTGTTGAACAGCTCCCCCACCTTGGATTAGTTGATTAGCATACAATTCATTTGCTTGTGCTGTAATTTGCATGCCACCGTTTACTTTGTTTGTGCAACTCTACACACCATGTAAAGCCACTTACTGAATCCAAAACAGTGCACTACTGTGTGTGCATCACGGTGTGAACAGACCATGTAGGCTTTTATTGAATCTAGCTGACAGTCTAAACAGACTACATTAGACTGAGATTTGTTTATGAAGAAGTGTATTTTATAGGTTAATAGGTAGGTACTAGGCTATCGGCCCAAGGGCCTATGTAAGCCTAGCCAACAAGGTTCACTGGCTTTGCCACCCAAGAAAGTTTTTTTTCCTGTGCCCCTGTCCAACAGAGCCACAGAAGTGATCCCCGGGGTGAATTTCCTATTTCCCATCCACTCATCAAGATTTTTCTTGAAGAATGCTAATGAGGGACTCTGCTTGACATAGATGGGTAGCTTGTTCGAGAGCATGGGAAGTCTCTGGGACAGGAATCTATCCCTCCAGCATGTTCTGTTTATTGTGGTGACCAGGTTTAGGTCCCTAGACCATGTAGCTCAGAAGGATTGGGATTTCTTTAGGTGTAGCATGTCCAACAGCTCTCGGTTTGGTATAGCTTTATATGTTAAGCAGAGATCACCTCAGAATAGGTGACATGCTACGGAGTAAAGCAGGAGTTTTTTGAGACGGTCAGCATAGGGCATCTTTTTGAGGCCGGTAATCCTCTTTGTGAGGTACTTCTACAGCCTTTCCAGCTCTTGCAGATGTTTTGTGAGGTACATTCCAAAAGGGGCATTGAACTCTATAAAGTGTCTAATGAGAGCCAAGTAGAGGGGAACAATGACCTCTTTTTTCCTGGATGGGAACCCTTTCGTGATGAGCTGTGCCACGTAGAAGGATTTCCTGACTACTGTGGCGATGTGATTATGAAAGGAGAGACTACTGTCGACTTAGAGTCCCAAGGTCTCTTATCACACCTTCGGCATTAAGTAGACTGCCAGCTATGTGGTAGTTCATGGGTACAGAGTTTTTACCAAAGGGGATGACAATGCACTTTTTAGTGCTGAGCTTGAGGCCATGGTTCTGACACCAAGCATCAGTCTCAGTGAGGCTCTTCTGTAGGATGTCCACATCATTTGAGGACTCAACTATGACAGCATCAGTCTCAGTGAGGCTCTTCTGTAGGATGTCCACATCATTTGAGGACTCAACTATGACATCTAAATTGCAGTCATCTGCAAACTTTGTCAGCCAGAGGCCCTCTGTTAGCCCGTACTTCAGAAAAGTAGATACCAAACAGGAGAGGACCCAGGACTAAACCCTGTGGTATTCCATATGTCACTGGTTTGAAGTCAGATTTGGAGTCTGCAACTTTTTCAGTGTGGGTTCTGTCAGCGAGCCATTTGGCAACCCACCTTGTGATGTATGGATTTATACCCAGTTTAGTGAGTTTATCTATAATTCCAGAATGAGGGATGGTGTCAAAACCTCGGCGAGGTCAAGATAGGCTGTGTGAACCCTCATCCACCTTACCCTCATCCACAGCTTTGGTGACTGGTTCGAAGAGGTCGATCAGTTTCAGGAGGCATGATCTGCCTTTCACAAACCCGAACTCGGTGGGGTCTAGAGTTTGGAGGTTACCAATGTCTTTGTTTATGAGTTCCATGATGATATGTTCCATGGCCTTGCAGACCAGGCTCATCATGCTAATAGGGCAATAATTCCCGGGGTCTGTAGTGGCTCCCCCTTTGTGGAGTGGGATAATTGTTGCTATGCGCCATTCGGTGGGAACAAAACCTGACGTGAGGCTATGACTGAACATGGTGCTTAGGTGGGGGGCCAGTTCATTCTGAAGTTCATGTAGAATGCAGCCTGGGATGTTGTCCGGTCCCATGGATGCGGTTCTTGGCTTTAAAGAGTGCAGTTTTTACTTGCGTAGTTGTGATTACAGGGGCTCTGCAATCTTCCGGTATAGATATGGGCCCTTTAGTGGGTGAGTGGGGGGTAAAGTTAGTATTGAACCTATCAGCCAGGATGTTGGCGATATCAGCTGGTTCTGTAATTTTCATGCCATTGTGCTGTAACTCAGAGCAGATCTGGGTGTTGCCATTGAGATTCTTGATATAGCTATAGAATGCTTTGTGGTTGTCCTTAGAATTAGTGGCAATCTTGTTTTCGTAGCTAGCTTTAGAGGATTTTATGAGGGGATCTCAGCTTCTTGCTGAGGCTGACCAGGGATCTCCTCCACTCATGGTATTTTACTCTCTTTTGCAACAGTTTCTTCTGTCTGTTGTAGAGTTTGTTTATAGCAGGGAACCACCAGATTGGCTTCCTTTTTTTGGAGGATAGCATCTTGGTTCTGTTAGTGATAGCACAATCCATGCATTCGTGTAAGTGCTTATAGAGTGCATTTGTGTAGGATTCAGCAGTCATAACTGTATTGTCCATCTGCATGGGTGTTGTGAAGTTCGCCATCTGTCTTAAGAAGCATGAAGTTGGCTTTGGAGACATTTTTTATAGTGGTTTCCTTAATGGGGGGGTGGGGGTGGGATGTGGCTATCTATGGTGATTAGCTTATGGTCGGATCTGACCAATGAGGAGTTGACTTCAGGTGTGGAACACCTGTCACTCATGTTGGCAATGACTAGGTCTAGGATATTGTTGCCCCTGGTGAGGGTGTGGATAAATTTATCCAGGGCATTGGAGTTTATGAATTCTAGAAAGCTTTGAGCGAAGGAGTTGGTATATGAGTAGTTTTCCCAGTTAATGGTGGGGTAGTTGAAATCGCCCATTATTAGGGTGTTTGGTTGAACCCTAATATTTTCCAGTATTTCAAGAAAAGAGTGGGAATTCTGGGGCATGGTGGGGGATCTGTAGCATGCTACAATTTGGATTGCAGTTTTGCCCAGAGTTAGTTGCACTTGTATAATCTCGGATGCATTATGTTGGGCAACTAGGCTGGAGGTGTGAATATCCTTAATGAATATGGACACACCTCGGCCTTTAGTGTTCCGGTCCAGGTTAGATGGCCAAAAGGTATGGTACGAGTTACAGCCTGGTAATATAGGGGTGCTCTCTGGAGCCTTGAACCAGGTTTAAGTCACTGCACAGATATCAATGTTCTCCATTTTAAGGAGTACCTCGAGTGAGTGTATTTTGAGGTTTAGGCTTCTAGCATGGAGTAGAATTACCCTCAAGTTTTTGTTTGCCTGTACCTGTTACAGTGGTGAATTTGTCATTTGAACCCTGCCTAAAAAAGGCACTACAGTGGAGACAAGAGCCTTAGCCAGTATCCGGAATCCCAGGGGCAACAGGTCCAGGCCATCTCTGGCGAAGCATCATGGCCTGTTGACCATGTCGTCCCAGGCAGACAGACACTGCATCCCCTTAGAATGACACCAGAAGCTTAGCCAATTGTTGAAGTCAATCATTTTGTCTTTGTACTGTGGTATCACTCTGGGTGAAGGCAGGATGCTACTCAGGTGTAAGGTCATACCTACCTGGACTACAAGATTGGAGAGCTCTTCCATGTCGCTTTTCATGTAGTCCAGGGAGGCAAGTCTCAGGTTGTTCACACCAGCATGGACAATGACAGTGTCATATTTGTACTTGTGGAGTGACCTGAGTGCATGGGTTATGTGTCATATCCTGGCACCCGACAGGCAGCTGACAGTAACCTTCTCCTTGTTCAGCCTGGTGAGTGGAACACCAGTGTGCCTGACTATAGACTCACCTATGACTAGTGTATTGGGTACGTTGTTTTGCCTTATGGGCTACAGTTGAGTGGCACATTGAGTCTGTGGGCTGTGTGTCATTTGGGTTGTGTTAGGGTTGGTTGCTTGCATTTCTGCTTTGGAGGTCTCTGTTGCTTGGGCAGATTATTATTGAGAGCCTCCAGAAATGTTTTTGTGTTTCTATGTGTGGATTTTGGTGGTGTAGGTTTAGTGGGACAATGTGACGAGTGTGGTGTGGTGCAAGTGTCTACCTTCTCCTCTTAACTGACAAGTTCAGTTTTTTGCTAGATAAATGCATCTCTCACAGGTGGTAGTGTTGGGTAAAAGATCAGGCCCTTCTAATCAATAAACATTTGGCATTATTTCTTAATGTAAGAATTTTCTGCATGAAAAAAATGAAGAAAAATAGTATAAAACAGTAAATGAATGAGAAAATCTTTTGCTTCAGATTCCATTTTAATTTTTTTTCATTTTCACTATACAGAAAATTACTTTTTAGTAAGGAATTTGATTGCCAAGGAAAGAATGAAAGATATTTCACTGCACCTCACTTTTGATCTACTGCATTTTAAATGAGTAATACTCTGTTTTTATACAATAAAGCAATAAAGAGAAACAAGCAGACACTGACTACATTCATTCATGTGAAAATGCACATACAATGAGAAACTGATGGCTGTTGCCATCAAACAGGCACTATGGATGAAGGCTTCCTTCTAACTCATGACTTTGGCTCCACTGACCGTCCTTATGATTTGTTTAATATATATTTGTTGACTCAGTATCGAACACTGGCTGTAGTTGCTCCACTTATGGTGTGGCACCGCGACCCCATGCACAAAATGGGAAAAGGGGTCGATTCAGAGTGAGCATTCTTCAGCCCAGTCAAATACAGAACTCACACTCACTCTCTGTCTGGTTGCCTGACCATGGCACTATCCAATCAGGTTTCATGCAGATCTATATAACAAAGTATGGTCTAATGAACTTAGACTTGGCAAGTAATCCTACAACCAGCTCAGTACTACTGTATGTAATGACCAGCTTAAAGAAAAGCACTGGAAGATCTAACCTTCAGCTAAAAGTTTTTTTTCCCAACCACCTTTATTAAATTATCACTTGTCACTTAGGCAAACTTACATTCATATACAAGTAATCACGCTACAATTATCATAAACATTTTACTTCACATATACTGCTATACAAGTAATCATGCTACAATTAACATAAACATTTTACTTCACATATACTGCTATATATCATATAATCTAAGCAACGTTACATAAATTATTCAATTCCTGCTTTTAAAGAACCATCTCTGTTAAACCATCACTTACTACATAGCCAATCATATATTTATATAAATAAAAACAAACCACACCAACACAATCCTAGTTGCAAGCATTTCACATCACAAACCATACTGTCACATTCCCAATTGCAAACAATATACATCACTTATGATCTACCCAATCTTTTTCAGTCAAACATTACACAGCTCATTTAAGTCTTGCCACCTTTTAAATGTCATGTCATTCCTTTCTTGTATGTATTGTTCCCATTTTTCTTATTTGCTCCTACCCTTTTCCAAAGACCTCAGTTCCAGTTGTTTTTCTCTGTTACAATATTCACTACTTCTAATATAGTTGGTTTACTTTATTTAACATTTGTTTACTGGGAAAGCCCAACTTGGAACAAAGCCAATTTTCAGTGGAGGCCCAGGGAGAAACACTCCAGATGCAGGTCTTTGTTTAAATTGTGATTACCATTTCCTAGTGATTGATTTTTTTGGCAGCCATCATTATTACACACAACAAGGCCTTACCATGCCTAGGCAATTCCAATTCTGTAACATAGCTCAGAAAAATAATCTCCCTCGTCAGACAAATCTGCCTACCCAGCATCTCTGACAGCACATCCCACAAGGAAGCCTTAAGGTCAGCCAATTCACTGCACTCCCAGAAAATATGTTCCCAATTACCTCTTTCTTCTCCATTACACCTCCAACATTTAATGTCTGCCTGAGGAAAAATTTTCTGGTGTCTACTTGGGGTACAGAAATATCTATGCAAACATTTCCAGGCAAAAGTCCTAAATCTCCTAGACTGTGTTGCATATTTGGGAAACATATATATAGCCTCCCATTGTTTCTTTGTGAACTGCTTATCCAATCTCTTTTCCCAATACTTTCTAACCTCCTCTGATTGATTCTTATAGTTATCATGCAAATATTTTATATGCTGTACTAATTATTCCTTTTTTAATTGTAGCTTCTGTTCTAAGTTCTATTTAAAACTCTACCAGTGCTGCTCTTTCATTTAAGACACTCCCCCATTTCTTTCTCTTTGCCTATACTCTGATATTAATCCCTGATAGGGAAGGCAATCTCTAACCTGCAGTCCAAATGAATTCTTGGCATCTTTCCATTCTATTACCTTTCCCCTTCTAGTTATCTGCACCCAATACCTTGGTTCCTTTGAAAGTTTTCTCCAATAAATTCCAGTCCCCTCTTATCTATTCTCTGCATACCTAACTGCAGTCATCCCTATCGGCAGAATCTGTTTTCTTCATTGCTGTGATGGTTTAGTTCTTAAAATACTCCCTGCTATTTTAAGAATATAATATTCTGTATGACTGCTGTCATTCTCCTTAAGAGTCTGCATCCAAAATCCCAGTCTCTCCTTGTTTCTTGAGCTTCCCCCTGCATCATAGCAATTCCTTTCCACATTGAATTACAGTTTTCTGCTCGAGTTATCTATAAGAGCCTTAACCCGTTGCTCTAAAATACCCCCTCAAATTGGGTAATCCTAGTCTGCCTTATTCTATTGGAAGAATCAGCTTCTCCCACTTGACCTTTGTCATCTTCCCCTCCCAGATAAAATCCTTCAGCTCTTTTACAATCGCTAACAGCAGCTTCTCCTCTGGTTAATAAAAATATTCATGACCTGTGTATAAGATTAAAGGGACTAAAAACATTTTAATTTGTGGTATTGTCCTATTCCATATCCATGTAATAAAGCCTCCAGTTTCTCAATGTTTGTATTATCTTCTGTTTAGTCTCTTCCCACATATCCTTAGCTGCAAAAACAGAGTAATTTCTAATCTATAATCCTAAATACTTGATTTTATCATGTCCCCATAAATATGGATATTGTTGGACCAATTTATGTGTGGGTACATAGAGACGGGGGACCAGTTCCAACTAAATGGCAGGAACATACATGTAAGCTGGACATTTTAACTGTAATAGTAAGAATGTTATTTCTTTAGCAAAATGCTTGGCTTGTCCTATATTATATGTAGGAAAAACCTGCAGGCGTTTTAAAGAAAGGATTAGTGAACATCTGACTGACACAAGAAACAACAAAAAATCCAGTGCTCTAGCTAGACACATCCATGTAAATGGGAATCATGGTTTTAGGTTTATGGTCCTGCAGCAATTAAGGACCCCCAGGGTAGGGTTCTGGATGCACACCTAGACATTTGTGAACTTAGGTGGCAACTGAGACTTAATGCCACGCAGCATCCAGGTATAAATGACAGTATTAATATTGCCTGTTTATTAAAGCTGAAGTACATTAAGGGGCAATAAGAATTTTTCAAAGTTTCATGTACACCTTTTTATAGTCAGTGGCTTGTGTATATTTTATGCCACTGTTTTTGGAATAATTCCATTTTTATATTTTGTATACTTTTTATATATTTTTTCTTTTTTATGACCCAACATTTATTCATAGTATTTTTTGGACATTATACAGTTAATTCCATTAACCAGGTAATTGGTGTGATGTAAGTGATTGTTTTAGTATAAAATGGGCTGGGTTTGTGGCAATAATTGTTCTGATGAAGTCCCTACTAGGGGAAGAAAGTGCTTAACTTGTGTGTATTTAATAGGTATGACCCTAGGCCTGAGTAGCATCCTGCCTTCGCCCAGAATAATACCACAGTTTAAGGACAAAATGATTGACTTCAACAATTGGCTAAGCTTCTGGTGTCATTCAAAGGGGATCCAGTACCTGTCTTCCTGGGAAGACACGATCGACAAACCACAATGGTCTGCGCCAGTCACCCCTGGGATGGTCTGCACCTGTCATCCCTGGGATTCAGGTTACTGGCTAAGGCTCAAACGACAAAACCACCACCATAACAGATACAAGCATGTAAAATCTGAGGGTAATGCTACTCAATGCTAGGAGTCTAAACATCAAAATGCACTCTCTCAAGGCACTCCTAAAAATGGAGAACATAGATATCTGTGCAGTAACTAAGACTTTGTTCAAGGCTCGAGAGAGCACCCCTGCAATACCAGGCTACAACTCTTACCACACTTTTCGGCCACCAAACAATGACCGAAACACTAAAGGCGGAGGAGTGTCCATATTCACCAATAATATTTACACCTCCAGGCTAGTTGCCCAACACAATGCATCTGAAACTCTCCAGGTGCAACTAACACTAGGTAAGACTGCAATCCAAATTGTAGCTTGCTAGAGATCTCCCACCATGCCTCAAGATTCTCACTACACCTTTCTAATCATACTGGAAAATATTAAGATACAACCAAACACCCTAACACTGGATGATTTCAACTACCCTGCCATAAAACTACTCTGGTGCCACCACCTTTTCTCAACGGTTCTTGGACTTCATAAATTCCAAAGCCCTGGATCAACTAATCCATTGTCCCACCAGGGGCTCCAATATCCTAGACCTGGTCATTATCAACATGGGAGAGATGCTTCACACCAGTGGTCACCCCCTCATTGGTCAGGTCTTACCATAAGAAAATCACCCTTGACATCCACATCCCATCTCAACCCCCCCCCCCCCAAGTAAGGAATCCTCTGTAAAAAAAAAAAAAACTCTCCAAAGCCAACTTCATGCTACTCAAGTTAGAAGTGATAAACTTCATGACACCCATGCAGACGGGATCTGAAAGTTTGACTTCTGAATCCTACACTAAGGCACTGTATGAGCACATCCACTCGTGCATGAATTGTGCCATCCCAAATAGAACCAAGATGCTCTCAAGTCCCGGGATACAAAGAACTCCCTTACCAGCCTCAGTAAGAAGCTGAGATCCCTCAAAAAATCCTCCAAAGCTAGTCACAAAAATAAAATTGCCAAAGATTCCAAAGACAACCACAAGGCATGCTACAGTTATGTCAAGAATATAAATGGCAATGCTCAGTTCTGCTCTGAGCTACAACAGAATGGCATTAAATATACTGATCCCAAGGATATTGCCAATATCCTGGCAGATTTATTTAGTGCCAACTTCACACCCCTCTCACCCCCTAAAGGGCCCATCTCAATACCAAACGATTGCCAAATTCCGGTAATCACGGCCAGACAGGTAGAAACTGCACTCTCCAAAGCTAGGAATACAGCATCCATGGGACCAGATGACATCCTGGGCTCTGTACTATATGAACTACAAAATGAACTGGCACCTCACCTAAATGTCATGTTTAATCATAGCCTCGCCTCAGGCTTCTTGCCCACTGAGTGGTGCACTGCTACAGTTATCCCACTCCACACGGGGGATCCACCTTGGATCTCAGGAACTACTGTCCCATCAGTCTGACAAGCCTGATCTGCAAGGGCATGGAATTCATGATCATGGAACTTATAAACAAAGACATTGGCAACCTTCAAACACTGGACCCCACCCAGTTTGGGTTTGTGAAGGGCCGATCTTGTCTCCTGAACCTAAATGACTTCTTCGAATCAGTCTCCAGAGCTGTGGACAAGGGTAAGGCGGTCCACACAGCCTGTTTGGACCTCGCCAAGGCCTTTGACACCATCCCCCACTCTGGAATCATAGATAAACTTACTAAGCTGGGCATAAATCCCTACATCACTCGATGGGTTGCCAACTGGTTTACTGACAGAACCCAGACTGTAAAAGTAGCCAACTCCAAATCCAGCTCCAGACTAGTGACAAGTGGAGTACCTCAGGGTTCAGTCCTGGGACTGCTCTTGTTTGGCATCTACTTCTCTGAAGTACAGGCCAACACTAAGGGACTCTGGCTAACAAAGTTTGCAGATGACTGCAAACTGGGAGCCATTATTGAATCCCCAAATGATGTGGATATTCTACAAAAGGGCCTTACAGAAACAGATGCTTGGTGCCAGAGCCATGGGCTCAAGCTTAATGCCAAGAAATGTATAGTTATCCCCTTTGGGAAAAAACATGTACTCATGAATTACCACATAGGTGGCAGTACACTAAACACAAAGTGTGATGACAGACTTAGGGACACAGGTGGGCAGTGGTCTCACCTTTGAAAACCACATTGCCACAACAGTCATGAAATCCTTCATGTGGCACACCTCATCACTAAGGGCTTTTCATCCAGAAAAAATAAGGACATTGTCCCACTGTACTTAACGCAGATTAGACCCATTATAGAGTACAATGACCAGTTTGGTATGTACCTCACAAGACATCTGCAAAAGCTGGAAAGGCTGCAGAAATACCTCACTAAAAGAATCACAGGCCTAAAGCAGATGCCCTATGCTGACAGTCTAAAAAAACACCAGCTATACTCTGTGACATATCGTCTACTCAGAGGTCACCTCTGCTTAACATGCAAGGCGATGTCAAACCCTGAGCTGTTGGACATGCTCCACTTAAAGAAATTCCAATCCCTCAGAGCCACACGCTCCATCATCACAATGAACAAAACATTCTGGAGGGATAGGTTCCTGACCCAGAGACTCCCCATACTCTGGAATAGACTGCCCATACATGTCAAGCAGAGCGCCTCCTTGGCCCTCTTCAAAAGGAACGTTGACAATTGGATGGGAGATAGGAAATTCATCCCGAGGATCATGTCAGTCGCCCTGCTAGACAGGGGTTCAGGGAAGTAAATATTGTGGGAAGAAATATCTAGGGAATTGTTATGGCTAGGCTTGTACGGTCCCCAGGGCCGATAGCCTAGTACCAGCCTATGAACCTATGAGCTTTTAAGTCACTTGGCTTGACCTGTGGAAGTTGGTGTGGCTACCTTTGGTGTTTTGGGTACATAATTTACCACCATCACCTTTGTTTTAGCTTCATTCATTTTGTATCATGAAAAGATATGAAACTTTCTTAAAATGTTCCACAAAACTGCAATGTTCTTTTCTGGTTTTGTCATGTATAAAATAATACCATCTGCAAATACAGCCAGTTTTTCTTGACTGCCATACTGAGTCCCTTAGTTTTTTGTCAGTGGTTCTAAATATAATGCAGATAAATGGTAAAGAGGAAACCCCTGCCTCGTTCCTCTACTCAAACAGAAATTACAGGAAAGGACTCCACTCACTAATTTTCACATCCGATCCCTCATATATACTTCTAATCAACATTATAATTATATCAGGGAAATCAAATGCTTTCACTGTCCAGCTCATGAACTGCCAGTCTACTCTGTCAAATGCTTCCTCTGCATCAAGACCCACCAATAACAGTGGTACTTGTTTTACATTCTGCTTCTATCTGGATCATCAATGTTCTGGTAATGTTTTCAAACATTTCCCTTCCCTCCACAAGACCACACTGATCCAGATCTATCAATATTGGTATCACCTTTGCCATTCTTTTAGCCATTATAGACAAACACTTTAAAATCATGGTTTAGTATTAAAATGGACCTGTATGGATCCGATGGGTCTTTACCCCGTTTAGGTATTACAAATACCACTGCTTTCTTCCAGGATGCTGGTACTTCTCTTAAAATACTGTTAAAGAAAACCTTCCAGATCTTTATTAGTTTTTAGCCTCCTGGCTTCCAAACTTCCACAGAAATACCATCTATTCCTGGGGACTTTCCTTTAGTTTGGTTCACATAATCATTTTATCTCATCTCCTCCTATGCTAACGGTTAGCAATTCAGCCTCATCTACCTCTAACCTTGACATATTTAATTCTTCCATAAACATTTCTATTTGCACCTTTTCTTGATTTCCATATTTCTCTGCTTTACTCAAATATTCATAAAATTTCTAAAATATTTCTAATACTTCCACAGGATCTCTTGTTATAGGCTCCCTAAGCTTGGTGACGGCCCTTTCCACTTTCTGTTGCCTGAGCCATTGTGAAAAAAGTTTTTGTGCTCTAGAATCATTATATATAAAAAAAAAAAAAACAGTTGCTTTACAGCAATCTTTCTAAACTCATGTATATTAAGGTAATCTTATTTTCTGTTTAGCACTGTGCAGTTGCTCCTTTTCTTGTTCTCACAGATTCCCCCTATTCTTCCAATACTTTATCATTTGTCAGTGCCTCTAAATAATTCTCATTACTTCTTATCAATATCTCCCTTTCCTTTATTTCCACCCTAGCATCACCTTTTCCTTTATTTTCATCCTAGCTTTAAACTCCACTTTAATTTTATCCCATTCCCTAGCTATATTTTGAAACAAAAGTTCTAGCTTCTACAATAGCTCCTGAATTATTTCCAAAACACATTCCTGGAATTTCTCTCTGTTGAGCAGATAGGTGGGAAAGCACCAGTGTCTCATTTTTATTTCATTACCTTATGTTTTTAATTACTGGCACATGATCTGAAAGGTGGATTGGGCACACTAAATTGGCCCTAGGTGTGAGAGCGTGCCTTGTGTGGAAGGTTGGGTGCCAGGCTGGTAACTCAATACCGTAAAACTCCACTGCCAATCATTCTGTGGGCTGTTGTCATGGGTGCCAGAATCAGAGCGAGAGGGGGAGCCCCCACCCCACACTTTTGCAGATCACCTCCCAACTGTTCCGTTCTTTATTTTTGAATTATTCACACTTTAGCAGCTGACATCAGCTCAACGCATGTACTTCCGGGTTTACGGCTCGTTTTGAATGCGAGCTGGAATGGATTAAGCCAATGCGGATTTCAGAAGCTGCCTGGGTGAAAATCGGAGGACAGAGTGAGGCTGGACTGGCAGTTGGGATTTACTGGGAGATGTACTATTTACAGCGTGTGTGTGTGTGTGTGTGTGTGTGTGGGTCTGTGTGTGTGTGTGTGTGTAAATGCCCCCAGCAGAATACATCCGGTGGCTAGAGGTACTCGGGCTAAAACCCTGTACCTTGGGTACAGGTAAAAAGAGCCTAAAGTCCCTAGCCACCATCATTTGTGAATTTATGACTCAGTGGTAAAACAAAACCTTTTACTCTAGCAATTTTCTAAGGTTATAAAATCAGTATTTGAAATGTGTCCCTAATTTTGGGGCTGTATTCCACCATTATTGGCTTTGCTCTGTATTTTAGTGCTAAGAGGGTGAGAAGTGAATTCACTAAATGATATAATAGCTATTTAAGTTCGTCTTCCAAGAATCTGCTGGTTTAGCTTAGTGGTATGTTGCTCTGACTGTAGTGCACTGGGTTCTGGGTTCAAGCCTTGGCAGTGAAATGCATGGTGGTAACAACATTTTATGCAAGCAACTTTCCAAAATTATACAAGCAATGTTTAAAATGTGTCCCTGGCTTTTGGCCTTTTGCACCCCCACCCCCCCCCCCGAATTGAAGATAAGTTCAAGAAGCTGTGCAACATTCCTATGGCTTACACTACTGTGATCCTGTATTTATATATTGTGTGTAGAAGTAGACTTATCATGGAAATGTTCTGAATAGGGCAGTTTTGTCATTATTGGTGCATGCATTTTGCTTCATTGCCTACTGGAAAAATGTTCAAACAAATATAAAATGCGCTCTAAATGTGCTGTATTATACAAGGAATATAATTTAATACAATCAGGAAGGTGAATCAAGGGATGTATGCATGGCCCTAAAACGTTGTTTGAAAACAGCCCAGAGGAAAGTGTGAAAGGCTCAAAATCATGGGCAAATTTTAAGCTTTACTCTTGTTACCAAAGCAATGGATGAAGGTAAAACAGTTCACACCACATTACCTTGACCTGGCCAAGCCTTTTGACGCAATCCCCTACTCAGGTGTAGTACAAAAGATGAATAATGTAGGAGCAACACTTACATCACCAGCTGCATTGCCAACTTGGCTCACAGGATGCAGGAGATCAAAAAGTACAGTTTTGTACCTACCATAAATGTAGATGTTCGAGTGCTAATACAGCTGTAGTCATAACAGATGGGTTCTCCTGCCGTCAGGCGGGTCCTCGGTCGGCCGAATTCCAAAGTCTAGGTCCGGCGTTGGTTATCGTCGCCTCTTCCCTGACGTCAGTGCGACAGGGGTACAAAAGAACCAGTCGATGCCATTTTCTTCAGTTTTTCTTGCCCCAGATGTCAGGTGCCCCCAGAAGGAAGGCAATACAAAAAATTATGTAAAAATGCAATGCAATAAAATCAAAAAACAGTAGTTGCAAGCAAATACACCACAAAAGAATACCCCAATCAGGCTGTATGAGGAGGTGTTAGTCATTAGGCCTGTTCCAAGAGGGGAAGGAGGGAGGGAAACCTGGACTGCAGCTGTATTAGCACTCGAACATCTACATTTATGGTAGGTACAAAACTGTACTATGTTCATCGTGCATACAGCTGCAGTCATAACAGATGGGTAGAATCCCAAAGCTACGAAAGGGGTGGTAGGCACTAGGTGGAACTAGGAGGAGCCAGAATGCCCTGCAAAACTGCAGTGGCAAAGCCTGCACTAGTTTTGGAGTATAAAGGTAGGTGGTAGTGTTTGGAGAAGGTATGCACAGAACTCCAAGTGGCTGCTTCCAAAATATCTTTGGTAGGAACTCCTCTGAGGAAGGCTGCAGAGGTAGCTGTGGCCCTTGTGGAGTGGGATCTGATGCCTGCAGGTACAGTTTTACCATGAAAAGAGTAACAAAAGCGTATGCAGTGGGCTATCCATTTTGAAATTGTCCGTTTGGAAATTGGCTTCCCTTGAGCTCCTATAGCATAGGACACAAAAAGCTGTTCTGATTTTCTGAAAGGCTTTGTTCTGTCCAAGTAATAATGCAGCTGTCTATGGATGTCCAAGGAATGTAGTAGTCTTTCCCCTTTGTTTTGAGGGTTAGGGTAAAAGGTAGGTAAGTGTATAGCCTGATTTAAAGCTACCCTGGATACCACCTTTGGCATAAAGGACGAGTTGGTTCGTAGGGAAACTCTGTCCTGATGGAAGATGATAAAAGGCTGCACAGCCATGAGGGCTTGTAGTTCCGATACCCTACGAGCTGAGGTGATAGCCAGAAGGAAAGCTGTTTTCCAGGACAAATATTGCAAATCTGTTGAGGCAGCTGGCTCAAAAGGAGGCAAGGTCAGCTTTTCTAGAATGAAATTGAGGTCCCAAGCAGGTATTGGTTGTTTTCTTGGAGGTTTTATATTTTTAGCTCCTCTGAGAAACTGTCTTAAGAGGGGGTGAGAGAATACAGGAGGGTCAGTGTTGCATTCTGCAGAAATGGCTGAGACATGGATTTTGATGGAGGAGAATGAGAGTCCACTTCTTAGCAGCTCAGCTAGGTACTGCAATATTTGAGGTAAATTCAGTTTCCCAGGGTCCTGGCCCTTCTCATTCCAGGCACAAACCCGTTTCCATTTTGCGGAGTAAGCTTTTCTAGTAGACGGCCTTCTGGCCTCCAAAATGACATCCTGCACCTTCTTTGGAGAGTAGGGACTGTTGTGATGTTAAGGAATCTTCCATGCGGCCAGACTGAGTGTTTTCAGCTGACTGTAAAGAGTTTTGTAGTTGTGCTGAGTCAGAAGAAGAGGCATTAGAGGTAGGATCCATGGAGGGGAGTGCGTCAGACTTCTCAGGAGTGGGTACCAGTGCTGCCTTGGCCAGTCTGGAGCAATGAGAATCATCTTTGGTCTGTCTGCTCTGGTTTTTAATAGTACTTTGGGCAGCAGAGGAAGAGGTGGAAAGGCATAAACTGTCATTGCTGTCCAACTGAAAGAAAGAGCGTCCACTCTCCAGGCCTTTGGATGAAAAGTCCTTGAGCAGAATTTTGTCAATTGATGATTTTTGTGGGAGGCAAAGAGATCTATGTCTGGCCTTCCCCATGCTTGAATTATCTCTGTAAAAACTTGAGGGTGCAACTTCCATTCGTGTGGATCTGTCATATTTCTGCTTAGGTTGTCTGCCAGCGTGTTTTCCTTGCCTGGCAAGTACTGTGCTTGAAGTTCGATTTGTAATTCCAGAGCCATGTTCCAAAGTGACATGGCCAGCCTGCATAGGGGGTATGAATGGGTTCCTCCCGGTTTGTTTATGTACCACATTACTGTGGTGTTGTCTGTCCTTATCAATAGTTGACCTGGATGCAGAAGGTCTTTGAAAGCTATAATAGCATTTATTACTGCTAGCATCTCCCTTTTGATTGATGTGAAGGTGCTTTTCCTTTTGGGACCATTTGCCCTGAATGCACCGATCTGTCATGTGCGCCCCCCAGGCGTGGTCCGAGGCATCTGTTGTGATGACTTGATTTGCTTGAGGCTTGCAGAATGGGAGACCTGTGTTTGTTTGGCATGCTTGAGCCCACCATAGAAATTCCTTTCGAAGACATGGAATTAGTGGTATTATCATTTCCAAACTGTGGCTGTGTTGAGACCATAGGTTTTTCAGGTACCATTGAAGTTTCCTTATATGCAACTTTGCACATGGGATTAGCAGAATGCAAGATGCCATGAATCCCAGAGCCTGCAGGATTTTCTTTGCAGTCAGCCTGGTGAAATTTGCTAGTGTCTTGAAGTATTGAGTTAGTTGCCCCTGCTTCTCTGGCGTAAGATAGGCCATCTGGGTGTTTGTGTCCAAGTTGGCACCCAGGAAAATTATTTTCTGAGATGGCGTTAGCCTTGATTTCTTTTTGTTGACTGTGTATTCCAGAGAATTCAATAACCTTATTACATAAGCCAGATGTTTCAGAAGTATGTGCTTGCTGTCCGCTTGGATCAAGCAGTCATCCAAATAGGGGTATATTTGTATCCCTTGAAGTCTGCAGTAGGCAATTACTGATGCCAGGCATTTCGTGAATACTCTGGGTGCAGTAGATAAGCCAAAGGGCAATGCAGAGAATTGATAGTGGATTGAACCTGCAAGAAATCTGAGGTATCTTCTGCAATTTTGTCTGATTGGGACATGCAGGTATGCCTCCTTGAGGTCCAATGTTACCAGCCAAGACTCCTTGCCCAGCATGGGAAGAAGCTGCTGTAAAGTGAGCATCTGGAATTTTGGTACGTGTAGAAATGTGTTTAGGATGGATAAGTCCAAAATGGGTCTCCAATCTTTTCCCTTCCTTGGCACCAGGAATAGTCTGGAATAAAAACCTTGAACTTGTTCGTGAGTAGGCACCTCTTGAATAGCTTTCATGTCCATGAGATTTGAAATTTGTCTTTGAGCCTCTGCCCTTTGACTGTGTGGCAGGTTCGGCATGCCTCTCATTTTTGGAAGGGTGTGAAAATGGAATCTGTAGCCTCTGTTTATAATGTCCAGGATCCATTTGTCTTTTGTGACAATATGCCAATTTTTTGAAAATAATGCCAGCTTTCCTACTAAGGGTGCTGCCATTTGAGCCTGGCTTGGCACGCAAAGGGGAAAGTCATTGGGTTTGCTTTCTGAATTGCTGTGAACTATACAATTGAACAAAATATGCAACCCTACGAAAGGGCACAGCAAAGTTGCAAAAAATAAAAACGAAAGGCAACAACAGGAAACAGAACCCAGGACCAACAATAAAAAACCAAGAGAATTTATTCACTGACACGTCCACCGACTAAGCGCTTTCACCTAAAAAGGCATCCTCAGAGTCGGTTTGAACATCACAATTAACATATTTATACAATAATTGAAGCTTGTTAAACAATGACATCACATTTTAAATGCACCAATGAACCCAAGCACTGCCTCAACCCAATTAAAAATACAAAACCTATTCTAATACAATACTAAAAAGAAATAACAACCATACAAACACAAAATAAGTCACAACCATTAAACTACATACTATAACACACTCTTATACATATACATTTTTATGTTAAAAAACCTACAAATGTATGAATGTAAATGCACATGTTTCAGCCTAAAAACCTTAAAATGATGACTCTATAAACAGATTTAATGCATACAGCATAATACAATGCAATCACCCATTTAATTAAATACAACTTGCTTTTTGTTTTAACACTGGTTTGATGGATATACATTCATTAATACCAGGAAACCTCATGGCATTTAATCTCACCTGCCATTGAACTTCTAAAAGGGCCACCTTATTGGTAATGTCACCCCCTTGGTCCTCATATACTCTGTCAATGACAAAAAACAAGAATTTTTTAAAAGTCTTGCATTGACAACTATGTATAAACAAAGCATTGTGTGCATCCTTATTCTTTATACATGCTCACTTATTCGATCACGCAGCCTACGTGTAGTCATCCCTACGTAGAATGCGTCAAACGTAACGCAAGAAGCTACATAAACTAAAAATTTTGTGTTACAATTACACTGACCTGGGCAAGCAATTGTACGATCAAAACCTTTTATAACCAAGTGTGTACCCTCACTGATAAATCTACAAACTCTGCAGCTACCACACTTGGACATATTTGATTTCTTGACCCTAGGCACTCTTTTCCATAATTGCTTTTAAGTTTACACCTTTACTAAACACAATCCTAGGTGCCTTCCCAATGATGTCCTTAGTGTCATTATCTATACAGTGATTCCACACTTCACGTACCGATGCTGCAATGACAGTGGCCTTTTCATTACAGTTAAGAATCAAGCATGCTTTATCATTCCCTATATCCTTATTCATGTTATTCAAATCCATACTACTCACCACATTAACTTCACTTCTCAATATAGGCACAAAAACAGTATTCCTTTTTCTAACTACTTCCCTTTTAACCTTTAGTAAAAGATTAAGTGGATACCCCCTATCCATAAACATACCCACAAGCTTGTACATTTCCTCTCTAAAAAGAGTGTCATCACTGATTATCCTAGATAACCGTACCATTTGTCCCTTTGCCACCCCTCTTTTTTGATAATAGGGGTGACAACTGGAAAAATGCAAGAAGGAATTGGAATAGCTATCTTTCCAGTATAATGTACTAGCCAATCCTTCACCATCCTTGAAAATTGTCAAATCCAAATAATTCACTCTATCCACACAGTATGTGTAGGTGAATCGCAAAAAACTAGTGGAAGAATTAATATATTCAATAAACTCAATAACACTGCTCTCATCACCATCCCATAGGATGAGTAAATCATCATCCAAGTACCTATTATACAACACTACTTTCTCCCAAAATCTGGATTGAAAAATGCAAGTTCTCTCCCATGCCAATAGTACAAGATTTGCGAAAACTGGCGCGCATCTTGCACCCATAGCTACTCCCGAACACTGTTGATATATCTCACCTTCAAATTTAATGAAATTATTTTTCAAAACAGTTTCCATCAAATCACAAGTAATATTGATTTTACTTTTGTCAAAACTGGAACTAAGCAATAAACTGTCACGAAACATTTCCATGCCTTCACTATGCGGAATGACCGAGAACAAATTGACCACATCTATTGTCAAAAAACAAAAGTTCCTAGTACACTTACCAAAAGCCTTCAACCTTTCCAAACAGTGCCAAGAATCCTTGATGATATGAACTACATCACTAGTAATTATTTTACAGGCTTCATCCACAAAAGCTGCAAGGGGTTCAGTCTTAGAACCCCTGGCAGATACTATTGGCCTAAATTGTAGCTGCTCCAACCCTTTATGCACCTTGGGTATACCAAAAATGTTTGGGGTAACAGGGTATCTAACTGTAAGAAAATCAAATTCCGATTCTGTTATCTCACCTTGAAATAAAGCATCCAATAAATACAAATCAATTCTTTTATGTGTGCCACGTTCATTTCATTAACCGATACCCTTGTGTAAGTATCTGCATCTGCAAGTAAGCCCATCATAGATGTCGAGTAATCTATTTGGTTCATCAACACCATTCCCCCACCTTTGTCTGGTTTCATGCATCTAATACTATTCGATGATTCGAGCTCTTTAAGAACACTTCTCTCTGCAGGGGTCAGGTTGTCAGAACTAGTATCCTTTCTACCACATATTCTCCTAACCTCAAACTCCATGAGATTTTCCAGAACTGAAATAACATTATAACTAGGTGGTATAAATGTACTCTTCCTTTTTAACTTGGAATCATAGTTGTTACAATCAGTCACCTTCTTGTCATGAAAATACAACTCCAGGTTTAGTCTCCTCATAAACAACTTAATGTTAATCAAAACCTGGGAAACATCCAATCTGAAACTAGGTACAAAACTAGTTCCTTTGGCAAACAATTGAAAATGCACATCCCCAACTATCATATCAGTGTAATTGTATATAAAAAAACCCTGTTGTTTGATGATTTTACACTCAGCACATAACCCAATCGAGTTGTCACTTGTGCAGCCAAAGGTGATATCTTTTTGCTTGCACTCTAGTCTATTACAACTATTGTCACTAATACAATGAGGTGATACTATATCATGTAAATTGCCTGTATCATCAGAGTCATTCACTTCAGGATCATCACCATCGATTAAACAATTGTTATTGTTGCTGTTACATATAACACCATCATGCAATATCATACATTCATTGCAATGAACACCCCCCCCCCCATTGTTAACACACATTAAAATATCAGTGTGATTGGGCTCAACACAAACAGTATTAACAGTATTAACATCAATGTCCAATTTGACAAAGGTCACTATAGCCTCCTCAATTGGTAACCCCTCGGACTGCCCTCCAAAAATCTGTCCACCCTTATCGGCCTCCGGTCTTTGTTCCTCAGTCTCTCGGACCTGCGAGGTCCCGTTGCCTGCTCCAAAAAAACTTCTTCTTCAAAACCAATATCATGCAATCCAGTTTTAACTATCTCAGAATTACTAGCATGGCCAGAGACAGATCTTCCTTGCCCCACCTCACCTTGAAAAAAAGAATCACCAACCCGGTTATATTGCAATTTGTTACCTGGGGGGTAGGCAGTATGATTTTGATAGTCAAGTCTATCCCTAGCTAACTTTTTCTGTTTCAATGCCTTGCTTTTGGCCACAAAAGCTTCTAGGTTCCTAAGAACCCTTTGAAATTTTTCTTCATGTTGAAAAAAAAATTAAGTCTGTGGTAATGCTGTCGTGTAATCTGCAAATTTCACCTCGCAGTGCTGTTAATCTAGCCACATTGTTCCTGATGATAATGTCTAGCATATCCAACCCTGTCTTGTCAAAAAGAGTAATCAATTCAGAGAAGGCTTCACTGCCTTCTACAATTCCCATCGGCAATTTCCACAGCCGGAGCCCTTTAGGCACTTGTTTGAGTGCCTTGGACTGCTCAAGAAACAAATTATCAAGCTGGAGTGCCCTATACTTTACACAGAGCTTGTCATACCTTGTTATCTGCTCTTCCAAGCTGTGGAAACTTGCCGACTGCATATCAGAACGAAACAAACCGTTAACATCCACTGAAAATACCGGAGCCTCCAACCATGACTGCAAATCATGGCTTCGTCTTCCACTTTGCACTTCCCCTGACAAGGCCCCTCTGGCAGGTCGACTCCGATTGGTTGAGGTAGCACCAGCACCACCAGACTCCCTCCGAATGGTCCCAGGAGCTAGCACACCAGAATCCGGAACTCCACGAACAGCCGAAACACCGGGCAAACTCAAACCCGTTGTTTCCCTCGTTTTGGAAACAATGTTGGCAAAAGTATCTGAATTGTTACAATTTTGCCCTGGTGGAATAGAGTCCGTATTGTTAACCGTGGAATGGAGGGTAAATAATTCAACTTGCGTGTCAGTAGAACTGACACACGCCGTATCTCCATCTTTACCACTGTCCCTCTCATAGGTCTTTAACAGTTTTTGCACAGCAAGAGAAAGTTCCTTTAGGGCATTCTCCATGGTTCTCGTCAATCCCGCGGTCCGGAAAACAGTGTTGCCACACACATAGAATTGAACAAAATATGCAACCCTACGAAAGGGCACAGCAAAGTTGCAAAAAATAATAACGAAAGGCAACAACAGGAAACAGAACCCAGGACCAACAATAAAAAACCAAGAGAATTTATTCACTGACACGTCCACCGACTAAGCGCTTTCACCTAAAAAGGCATCCTCAGAGTCAGTTTGAACATCACAATTAACATATTTATACAATAATTGAAGCTTGTTAAACAATGACATCACATTTTAAATGCACCAATGAACCCAAGCACTGCCTCAACCCAATTAAAAATACAAAACCTATTCTAATACAATACTAAAAAGAAATAACAATTGCTGTGAACTATCTTTGCCACCTCTTTGTGTAGGAGTTTGCCATTGTCTGCCTCTATACGATCCTTGAGATTGCCCTCTGCCCCTTGGGCGCCTGTATCTACCTCTTTGGGGTCTGTCCGTGGCTGGAAAGGACTAATTTTTGGAAGGCCAATTTCTACTAAAACGTGGTGGTTGTACCTGTAGAAAATCCTTAACAGTTTGCATAGATTTAGCTTTTTCCTCCATTTTCCTTAATACCTCCTCAGCATTAGCACCAAATAATACATCCTTTTGTAGAGGGGCATCTAGTAATTTAGCTTTGACATGATCAGGCAAGGTTTGTTCCCTGAGCCAGGCATGTCTACGTATGACTGATCCTGTAACAGCAGCTCTACTTGAGGCCTCTAGAGCATCATAACCACATTGTAAGGTGTGCTTACCCACTTGTTCTGCACTATGCATCATATCCTGCAACTCCTTCAAATCTGGTTGTTCAGGTTGTGACATTTTACTTTTCAATTGTGATAACAGAAACTGTTGATATTTAAGCATATGGAACTGACAGTTTAAGGCCCTCATGGCCAGGGTAGCCGAGGTATATACCTTTTTTCCCCACCTTTCTAAGGATCTAAAGTCTCCCTCGGAAGGCAATGGGTTTTTAGCAGTAGACGCCTTCATTCCCTTGGGGCCCTGAGAAATGGTTTCTGGGTCAGCAGCATGGCTTTTGTAAAGAAACTGGTGTGAGTTAGGAACCCTGTAGTACCTATCAGGCTTGACTGGGGCTGGAGGCAGGGAATCCGGGTTAAGGCAGGCCTCCGAGTAAACATCATCTAGTATGTCCAAGACAGGAGGTATCACCAGAGGTCTGTGCTGAGGTAGCAAGAGAAATTCACTAAGCCTTTTCTTGGAATCTGAATAATCTTGGCCTTCCCAGTGGAAGTGTTCCCTCAAGGTATGCAAAGTTTCCCCGAATGAGTAATCCTCTGGGGGGGATACAGAAGGAATGGACTCCTCTGCATCAGAGTCTTCAAAAGGGGAGCAAGAATGTTCCTGTTCATCAGAGTGCTCTGAAATAATGCAGCCCTGATCAGAAGAGGGTGATTCTTCCTCCACTCTGGGCCTTTTGTCCAGTGGGGGTTGGGAACCCCTGATAAGAGTAATTAAATCCTCAGTCATTTTAAGCATCTGTTTTTTAGGCATGGGGCCTAGAGATTGGCCCTGTGCAGCAGGTCTCTTGCATGGCTGATTTAGACTTAGAAAAAGCCTTGATGGAAAAGGAAGAGGAAGGTCTGAAGACACCATGAGTGGAGGTAGACCTGTCCACATTATGAGGCTCAACGCCAAGAGTGGCTTCGGTATCTGTAGTCGGGGTGTGGGCCGAGGAACCTGCGGCCTCGGGTACAGAGGACACTGCCAGAGAAGCGTCGTCGGTAGTCAGGGGCTGCGTAGGTGCCTTGCTGAGAACCGGCCACGTGTAGACGGTTTTGGCATGGTGTCGGTGGAGGCCACAGACCTCGCGTGTCGGTCCTTGTCCTTGCGTTTTTTGGACAAAACAGGAGTCGGAGTCTCCGACGACATTATATAGTTAAAAGCTTTCCCAAAATAGTGCTGGGCGAACTCCGCCCGACGCTTAATAGTGCGTTTATTGAAAGTAGCTCAAAAGCGACAGCCCGAGACATCATGGTCTGGGCCTAAACAAGGTATACAGAGGGAATGGAAATCCTTATGCGGTATTTGCTTCCCACAAGAAATACAATTGTTAACTTTGTCTGACATTGGTCTGAGGCAAGAAAAGTTTCCCCAACGGGGTACTTCGCTTTAAAGAAGACTTCGGTTTCAAAATTTTCGTAATTTCAGGAGCTGGCCGACCGGCACTTGCGAACTGCTTCTGCTTGGGGCACCACGAGGCAAGAAAGACTGAAGAAAATGGAGTCGGCTGGTTCTTTTATACCCCTGTTGCACTGACGTCAGGGAAGAGGAGACGACAACCGACGCCGGACCTAGACTTTGGAATTCGGCCGACCGAAGACCCGCCTGACGGCAGGAGAACCCATCTGTTATGACTGCAGCTGTATGCACGATAAACATCAGGGGAAGAGACGAGTCCCCCAGGGTTCGGTGCAGAGACTTTTTCAGTTTGGCATATACATGTCAAAAGTAAAAGGAAACACCAAAGAGCTTTGGCCAGCTAAGTATGAGATGACTGCAAGCTAGGAGAAGTTACTGAATCCCCAAATGACTTAACCATCATGCAGGGAGATTTGTTCCGAATAATAACTGGTGTTGAAATCATGACAATGCCCTCTGAGAACTGATCCAATTGTTTGGCATTTGGGAACTTGTGTGTACAGTGACCTAACTTTTGACCAACGTGCCCAGAGTCATAAGAAAACCTTTCTATATTGCACAGCTTATAAACAAATTGATTGTGACTAGATCTAGAGATGTTGTTGTCCCCCTTTACAAAGCTCTCATTGTCAATCATTTTGTATAATGCCCACTTGGCATGTATCTGTCCAGCCTCAAGCAACAATTGGAATACCTTCAGAGATACATTACTAAAAGGATACAAGACCTAAACAATAGGTCTTGCATGGACCACCTCAAAGATGTATTGCTATACTCAGTATCCTACAGAGTGCTTAGAGATGACATGTCTGATATACAAAGCATCCTCCGACATAATACAGATGGACCTACTGAACATCAGCAAGGCAAATGGCATCAGAAATACTCAGTCCAGGTATCTAAACTGAATGTTGTGGAGAGATGGATATATATCACAGAGGCTACCACTGTTCCAGAACAGGCTATCCATAAAAATAAAGCAAAGCTCATCTATCCATATTAAATGCAACTTGGATCTAAGGATGAGTAATAGAAAATGTACTCCAGGATTTCCCCTCATGCCACTAATGGACAGGGCAGTTCCTAAATGCTGCATCCCTTACATGGCCCCCTCAAATTATCTATGGTATGATCACAGTTGTTCTCACTAGGGCTAATATACAATTATCAGCAATGAGGGTAGCTAAGACCAATCAGAAAATGTTAATTCAAGCACCAAAAGGGAATTGGCCAAGCTTAAAATGTCCTCCAAGTGAACCTATGTTGTGGTAGCAAATAGTTATAAAAAAATTACCCTTTTTAGTTCACTAAGTGTCCGTTACCCTCCGTCCCCCCAGTCTTTAACAGCTTCCGGCACCTATTGCTGCTGTTCCACTGTGGTGACCCCTAATGGGAAAAGCCAAAAGGAAAATAACTGGTGTATGATTTGAAATAGGTACTGGGCGCAGTTTAAGACCTTCAATTAAATGCACATATTCCTGTGAGATATAAATTCTATCTAGCATGGCCAAGTTTTGGTAACTGAGAATATGTAAATTCACTCCAAATTTCTAGTACTGAATTCAAATCTTCCATGCCAAACATTTTCATAAATCTCTTCAAAAATCGACCCTCCTGTTTTATATTTCCCTTCTAGGCTCCCCAGACACATCTTCACTGTTGCAAACCAAAATTCCAGATCCCATCTATATGTAATATTCCTTGCTGAAAGCACATTATTTCTCTCAGAATTTTCTTAAGCTCCATTATAGCAGTTTTAGGTGACATATAGATGAATACCAGCGTAATCTTCTTCCCTTGCCATTAGCCCTTTACCACTACATATCTTGGTTTATTGTCTTTTTTTCCCTCTTCTGTCACTATTGAGAATCCTCTTGCAATTAATATAAGTACTCCTCTTTTCCACTGTCCCAGATATTCTGCTGTATAACCATCCTGAAAACCTTTCTTTATCAAATTCACATGTTCAGTTTTTTCCAAGCGTGTCTCCTGTAGCATAGCTATTTGTACTCTACATTTTTTAATATAGTTACTACTCTTTCTCCCACCACCCCGACAGCTTTATTAAATTTACACATATAAGGGCAATATTACTTTTATATAAATGAAAAACATACAAAATATCACTTTAGTTACAGTTTACATCACAGACACCATTGAAACAACTGTAGCTGTAAACATTATGCATCACTTATAAACCACCCAGTCAATGTCAGTTAAGCATTATATACCTCATTCAAATCCTGCCTCAAACCTCGTTCCTGCTCTGCATATATTGTTCCCACAATTCCCATTTTTTCCTATGTAGTTTGCTCCTTCCCTTTTCTAAAGATCCCAATTGCAGTTGTTTTATCTCTGTTACTATATTCACTACTTCTAGTAAAGTTGGTCTCGACTTTGATTTCCATTTTCTAGTTATTGCTTTTTTGGCAGCCACCATAATTAAGACTCAGCAAGGCTTTACTATGTCTAGGCAATTTAGATTCTGTAGTATAACTCAAAAAAATCACCTCTCCAGTCAGCCCAATCTGCTCACCCAGCATCTCCAAAAAGCAGTCTGCAGAGAATCCCAAAAGTCTGCCAACTCATCACACTTCCAAATAATACGTTTTGAGTTATCTCTTGCCCATCACACCTCCAACATTTCCTTTCCACCTGAGGAAAATTCTTTGGAGTCTACTTGGGGTATAAAAATACCTATGAACAGGCAAAAATCCTAAATCTTCTAGACTTTGTTGCATATTTGAGAGATATACAAACATCCCCCATTGTCTCTCTGTGAATTGCTTATTCAGTCTAAGCTCCTCTGAATGACTCTTATAATTATCATACAATATTTTATATGCTTTACTAATTATTAATTTTTTTGAAGGCAGCTTCTGTTGTAGATTTTATTAAAAACTCTACAATTGCTACTCTTTCATTTAGGAGTCCCCTATTTCTTTCTCTTTTCCTATACTAAGATATCAATCCTTGATAGGGAAGGCAATATCTCTAACCTGCAGTCTAAATAAATTCTTGGCCTCTTCCTATTCTATTACCTTTCCCTTTCTAGTTATTTGCTCCCAATATCTTGGTTCCTTAGCCAGTTTTCTCCAATAAATTCCAACCCCCTCTTGCCTATTATCTGTATCCCTGACCACAGTCAACCCTATCAGCAAATCTCTTCTCCATTCTCGTGCTGGTTTGGTTCTTAGAATACCTCTCTGGTATTTTATGAATATAATACTCTGTATGACTTTGGTTGTACTCCTTAAGAGTCTGCATCCAAAATTCCAATCTCTCCTTACTTCTTGAGCTTCCTCCCTGTGTCAGCATCATTCCTTTCCACTTTGACTTATAGTTTTCTGCTTGTGCTTTGTATAAGAGCCTTAATTGTGTTGCTCTAAAATACCCCCTCAAATTAGGTAATCCTAGTCCACCTTGTTCTATTGGTAGAATCAGCTTATCCCACTTGACCCTTTGTCTTCCCTTCCCAGATAAAACCCTTCAACTCTTTTGTAACTGCTATCCACAACTTCTCCTCTGGTTGATAAAAGTATGCCTGACTTGTGTAAAAGACGACTTCTTTCGGCTTTTCCCGGTTAGGGGCCACCACAGCGGATCACCTGTCTGCTCATGATTGGCAGTGGAGTTTAACGGTGTTGAGTTGCCAGCCCAGTGCCCAACCCTCCACAGAAGGCACACACACATGCACTAATACCTAGGGCCAATTTAGAGTGTCCAACTTACAGCATCTCTTTGGGATGTGGAAAAACCGGAGCGCACAGACGAAACCCACGTGACCACAGGGAGGACATGCAGACTCCGCACAGAAGGCACCCCAGCCGAGGATCGAACCATACAACCTCTTTCTGTGTGGCGACAATGCTAACCACTGCACCACAGCGGCCGCCCTGATTTGTGTAAAAGACTAAAAACATTTTAATGGCTTGTACCTTAGTATCCATATCCATATAACAAAACTTCCAGTTTCTCAATTTTTATATTATTTTCTGTTTATTCTCTTCCCACATATCCTTGGCTGCCACTAGAGAGTCATTACTAAGCCATACACCTAAATATTTAATTTAATCATGTCCCCATAAATATAGATATTGTTGGACCAATTTGTGTGTGGGTACATAAGTTACCGCTGTTGTCTTTGTTTTAGCTTCATTAATTTTGTATCCAGAGAAGATTTGAAACGGTCTTAAAATCTTACACAACAATGTAATGTCCCTTTCTGGTTTTGCATTTATAAAATAATATCTGCAATTACAGCCAGCTTTTTCTGACTACCATACCAGCTAAATCCTTAAATTTCTGAGTCAGTTATTTTCTTTGACAGTGGTTCTAAATATAATGTAAACAACAAAGGGGAAAGTGGACAACCCTACCTAGTTCCTCTACTCAAGCAGAAATTATCGGGGAGGACCCCACCCACTTTAATTCGCATCTCTGATCCCTATTATATTCTTCTAATCAACCTTATGATTATATCAAGGAAAGCAAATGCTTCCATTGCCCTGCTCATGAAGTCCCAGTCTACTCTGTCAAATGCTTTCTCTGCATCAAGACCCACCAATAAAAGTGGTACTTTCTTACATTCTGCTTCCCTCTGGATCATCAGTGTTCTGTTACTGAATTCCCATCTTCCATGCCAAACATTTTCATAAATTTCTTCAAAAATCTACCCTCCCTTATTATATATTTCCCCTTCTAGGCCTCCCACACACATCTTCATTGTTGCAAACCAAATTCCAGACTCCAACCTATAAGCAATATTCCTTGATGAAAGCTGATTATTTCTCCCAGAATTTTCTTAAGCTCCAATATAACAGTGTTGGGGGGGGTGTGTAAATGCATGCCAGTGTAGTAATCCTCTCTATCCAGTAACCCCTTACCACTATGCATCTTCCATCATCATCTGTTTTTTCCTCATCTATAACTACTGGAGCTCCTCTTGCAATTAATATACGTACTACTCTTTTCCTTTGCCCCAAATATTCTGCTGACTAGCCATCCTGAAAATCTTTCTTTACCAAATTCACATGTTCATTTCTTTCCCGGTGTGTCTCCTGTAGCATAGCTATTTGCACTCTACATTTTTTAATATAGTTCACTACTCTTTTTTTATATTTATCTGTAAGGCCATTTAGATTTAGACTGCAGAAAGCATAATTTTCTTATACAGTTATTATTGCCACCTTTTATATACAACTGATCTTTTGCTAAATGTCTAGTTCCAACTTTTATGTTACATGTATATACTGTTCAGAAGGTTGGACTTTTATACAGTTGTTTCATGTCATATCCATTTGCGCCTATGTCACATCTTGCATATATTTTTGTTTTTTGAAAGCCCTCAAACAGAACTAATAGCCCCATTAAAAACCCTGCAAAAACCTATGAACTTTACAATAACACACACTATTGTACATCTTCTAATATTGAAGTTTTTGCTTTCTAATAAGAACATAAGTTCTAAGTTGATAGCTACAAAGACAGGCTAAAGTTAACCAAACAGAAAAGTTAGTCATGCTAAGATGCATGGTACAACCTGTGCTATTACAAAATGCCATTTGATTTTTATATCTATATAACTCTCCCAGTCTGTGGTGGTGGTGGTGCTGCGGTAGTGCTGTCGCCTCACAGTAAGACGTTGTCCTGTTTGATTCTCAGCTAGAGCGTCTTCTGTGTGGAGACATACGCGTGAATGAGCGTACCTTTGTTGAAGGTTGTGCGTCAGGGCTAGCAACTCAGCATGTAAAAACCTACTGCCAATCATTAGCGGACCGGAGTTCTGCTGTGGCGACGAAAGACACAACAACATAACTCTCCCAGTTGAGAAAACACTTGAATGCTTTCAGTAAACACTTTCTCCAAGCCATTTTCTTTACCAAATGGTCTTCTAGTGACATGCAGACCAGACACAAAACCGCTAAGGGTACCTTGTTTATCAGAAAAAAAAACTTACAATACTCAATATTCTTTTTCATTTACATACTTTGTAATAAACTTGTTACTGGATAACTCCTAAGGTTTTTACCCAGTCATTTCCCTATGCAAGCATGGGAAAAAGCACACTGATTTTTCTTTTGTCATACTCTCTTAACCAGACCCTCCAACACCCCCCCTTTTCCTCCCATCCTCATTCATTTTTCATTGCAGTGCCTACATTTCTTAAAACTGGACAAAGAAAAAGAGAGAAGGGTGAACAAGAAAACACAAAAGCACTTGTTTATATTAGTATCCCCATTGCATTAAAAAAAAATTAAGAGAACTTTACTTCAAGTCTAACTGTTGTGCATTATCTTTAAAGCTGTCACACCTGGGAAAACCCTAGATTGTTTTGAGGGAAATATTATGTCCTAGTCAGTTTCTCTGTTCTTTTTTCTTTTCCATCAGCCAATCCCCTTCCACCAGACTATCTCCAGTTTCTCTATCAGACTGTCTCCATGGCGGCATGAAGAGCAGCTGCAGAAATGCCACTTACTATACATTTTTGCAAGTGCTAGGAAAAAAAACTTATAATATTCAATATTCTTTTTTCATTTACTTGCTCTGTTTTAAAACAAAGGTCCTTAAATCAGTCATTTCTCCATGCAAGAATGAAAAAAGCACATTCATTTGAACTCTGTCATTCCCCCTTAACCAAGCTCCCTTTTTTTTTTTTTTTTGTTAATCATTACATTGCCTAGGTTTCTCAAAACTGCAAAGAAAAGGAGAATAGGGGAGAAAAATAAAAACACCACCTAATTCACAATCCCCATCACACCTAAAAATAGCAAGCAAAGAAAACTATGCAACACAGATACAATACTAAGTAAATAAAGTGTTTTCTTTACTTACAGTTAGTGTTCTCCCTCTTCCCCTCCCCAAAGCATTTTTCTGAACTTTTCCGAACATTAATGACATGAAGTAGGGCATATACTTAGTCCTCCACTCAGCAAACAAATTCTTTTTTTTTTCAAAACAAGTTTATTGTTTTAACATATAAGAGAAATATCATAACAATTTTATACAAATAATTAAAAATAGGTATTATTATAATATTCAACAAAACAACTAAAGTATTTACAAAGACATCCACTACAATCAGATCAATTAATTAAACTAAAATACTGTGCTATTGAAATTAGAATTTTTTTAACAAATTTTGTAAATTATCCCATACAATAAAATGGGATGTTTTTCTAGTTGTTCTCATTCTAATTGTGCTTATTTCCATATGACACATTATATTCATAACATTTTAAATTCATTGAACGAAGGAGGTGTATCTGAAATCCAATTTCTAGTTATTATTTTCCTAGCCACTGCTAGGATAGACCATAACAAGGGAAGCTTAATCTTTTAACACATTGAGGTACAGGTGTGTTGAATAATATAAGAGACTTAGAAATAATGAAATTATCTGTAAAAGAGCCTGCAAAAATTCATTAATTGACTTCCAGTATTCTTTCAACTTAATACAGTCATAAAACATATGAGCCCAGTCAGCATTAATTTCTACATTACATCTCTTACATAGATTATCTTTATTATTAATTTTATTCATCATCAAAGGTGTATAAAAGATCTATGTAAAAATTTCCATGTATAAAGTCTCCAGACAATGGAAGATGTAGTTCTATAAGCAGATTCCAATATATATTGTTTATCTTGTTGAGTTGGTGGGTCCCCATTAATAGAGGTGAAATAATTCCAGTATGAATCTACATTGTAAAAAGTTTCTTATCTGATAATTTTATGTATATATGAAAGTTTACCTTTATCAGAAACTTTATGCTGTAAATTTATTATCAAGTAATCAATCAGTTTTGGAATAGATTCTTTAACTGTTATAGACAATAGATCTATTCTATCAATGAGATGTTGTCTAAAGATCTGAACCTCTAACCAGCAAGTTTCTCTTAGATCAAATTCTTGTTTTAAGAAATCTAGATTTTTAACTTTATTATCAGATATCAGCTGATACCAGTACTTTAGATTATTATCTATAGCTAAATGAGCTCCTTCAGAAGTAGATGACATAAGCATACCCTGAGTATAAATTATAGGAATACAATAAAATTCCATTCCCTATACTTAGGGTGCATGAATATAAAGTTACGATAACTAATAATAATATTTAATGGGTAACAGACCATATGTTTAGGTGTAATAGGTGAAGTACAAAATTCCTTTAGCAACCACAACATGGAGTTATTTATAATCATATTTTTATGTGTTAAGGAGATTTTCATGAAGTGCATACTAATTAGCTCCCAATAATCTTTCCATTTTGACATATGACCCATCTATTAATAAACTCATAACTTTTATAATAGAAGAGATAATATATAAATTAAAGACTGGAAAAGAAATACCCCGTTGAGACCAGCTATTAGTATGTTTCTTTAATGCAATCCTAGGTCTATTAGGTGCCCATAAGAAATTTAACATTAGTGTATTCAGTTTCTTGATAGTTATTTTTGTAGGTGAAAGTATTATTGATTGTATTAAGTATAAAATCTTGGGGAATATTATCATTTTAATAATTGTAAGTCTCTCCTCCATAGTAAAAAAAACATATTATTCCAGGTATTAAAAGATTTTGTATATTAAGAAAACCGGTATTATAGTTATTATATATAATAGATTTAATATCTTTAGATAGTATTATACCTAAATAAGTTATCTGACCTGAGTTGGGTACATATTTAGTAAAATCACTAATGAGAGTATTTTTCGTGTATATATAGGTAGTATTTTAGTTTTTCTTCATTGAATATTAAACCAGAAATACTTTTAAAATTCATCATTTTATCAAATAAAGACTGCATAGAAGAATTAGATCCTGCTGATGTAATTAGAACATCATCTGCAAAAGTTGAATTTTGATGTTGTATTTTCTTCTATTTCAAAACCCTCTATGTCAGTACTGTTTCTAATCAAATTAGCCCAAGGCTCCATTACTAAAGTGAATAATAGTGGAGAAAGTGGACATCCTTGCTTTGTACCTTTAAGAATGGGTATTTTTTGTGAAGCATATGTTCCTACCTTAATATAAGCCAGCGTTCCTTTGTATAAATGCTCAATTAAATTTACAAATGCATCAGAGAAATTTGTGCATTTCAATAAGGTAAACAGATAGTCCCAACTTACTGAATCAAATGCTGAACCTATATCAAGACTAATAAGTGTTAAATCTTTCTTTTCCTATTTGCAAAATCAATTAATGTTAAAGTTCTTCTTATATTATCAAAAGTATTTCTATTTACAATGAAGCCCGTCTGATCTATGTCTATAATGCGGGATAATTGTCTTCAATCTATCAGCAGAAATACTCAAACATTTTATAATCAACATTAAGTAATGAGATGGGTCGATATGAAGAACATCTAGTTGGATCTTTATTAGGTTTTAAAATTGGTGAAATAAATGTATATTGCCAAGATGGGGGTTATTAACTCAGTTTGGGCCAGAATAAAAACCTTATGTATTAATGAATATGTAGTTTTAGAAAGGATTTTATATATCTCTGGTATAATACCATCATTACCGGTGCTTTGTTTGATTTAAGCTTATTTATTTGTGTAATAACTTCTGTATATGAAATACTCTTGTCCAATAGTTTAATCTGTTGTTTATTAAGCTTTTTATTCATGTTTGTGGTTATAAACTCCTTTATTTTATCTTTAGGTTCCATGTTAATGTTGTTATGGTTAATCTTGTGAAAGTGATTTCTAAATTCATCCAGTATTTCTGGTATACTAGAAACATTCTTCTTTTCCTTAGAGAAAAGATTTCTTTGATATGGTTTTGTTTATTCAATCTTTTGTTTTATTTTTAAGTCTATGTAAGTATTTGGGGCTTATTGAATAAGACAAAAACTTGTATTTCTCTAAAGTTATTTTAACTTTATGAGTTAAAATTTCTTTGTATTTCTCATTTAGTTTGTTTATTTCTTCAATAACTTTCTTGTCCATAATATTTTCTTTATTATTATGTTTATAAGAGTCTAGTTTACTTTGAATATCTAACAATTCCTTATCCCAAGATTTCCTTTTGTTATTATACCATCTGATACTTTGTCCATATAGATATGATTTTAAGGCATCCCAAACATAGACAATGGAGACTTCAGGAGTATTATTTATGTCTAGAAAATGTTGTACTTCTGAAAGTATATATTCTTTATAGTCTTTTAGCTGAGTTAAGTATGCTGGTATCCTTTTGATCTGAACATTATGAGTATTTTTATCATGAATTCGAAAACAATTGAGTTATGATCAGATATAGGACATGAAATGATTTTGGAATTAATTAAATCTGTTACCATCTGGTTAGAAATAAAGACCCTATCTATTTTTGAATAAGTTTTGTATCTGTTAGAAAAAAGGTGTATGGTAATGATTTTGACTCTGATTATTAATATCATTCAAATGATAAGAATTAGCAAAATCATTTAAATGTTTTGCATTAGATGTAATTCTTCTTTTCTTTATAGTGGTAGTATCACTTTCATGTAGTATACAATTAAAATCACCAGCTAAAATAATATCCCTACAGAGAATGATATGATCTTATCAATATGATGTTTCACTGTATTAATACCAATTCCAGGTATCCAATATACATTAATTAAAGTGTAAGTCTTCCCATTAATTTGTATTGTAACCATACAAAACATTCCTTTGTCATCCTGATAAGACTTAATGGTTTTAGGAATGGGCATACTTTTATTCCATAAAATAGCCACTCCTCTTTTTCTGAGTGTGCTCTGAACTAACCAATACTGTATACTTATTAGTGGCTAGTTTATCAATATCTTTTTTCAAGAGATGGGTTTCTTGCAGGAAGACTAGATTGGCCTTGTGTAGATTAATGTATCTTATTAGGCTTGCCCTTTTACACGGATTATTCAATCCATTAATGTTTAAAGAAATTCCTTTTAAAGATGTCATTTGGCATTTTTAAAACTCAAGAATCTTATGATCGAAACAACAAATAACAAGATAAATAATGTTACATCTTCTCTTTTAGGTGTACCTTTAAACATAGCTGTATTTATTAAATCTCTTATGGGATTTTGTATAGGATTCAATTTTGTTTGTAGTGACAATGAGTGTACAAAATATATTGTGGATGTCAAAACTATATACATATAACAATGAACAAGTGAAAATAATGTAAGGATTAAACCTTGCATCCCGCCTGAGTTGAAAACTCCAACTTAGAGCAGTATTTACTACTCAAGTTAACCCCCTACCCTAAGCAGCAGTACCTCAGCTACCACCTTATCAATTTAATACTAGTTATATTTAACTGAGGTTAACAGTTTTCAATTCAATTATCTATCAAGACAAAACTACACATTTGGTAAAACAGCATCATATAAACTAAAATAAACTTTTTTTTTTTTTTTTAAAAACTGTTCATACTATTATATAGATCTATGTAATATATAACACTTGTATTCTAATAGTATTCAAATAATCTTAATGTTAGAAATCAAGAGGAGAGAAAATTATGTTCTAACATTCATTTAAATCAAAAACTTTGGCTAATATGATTCCGACATTACATGCATTAAGATGCATCTATTTTCTGTCATGTGAATTCTATCAACAGCTTCCAAAAAATCTTGAATTGTTTGTATATGAGCATTTACTTAAACTCATTATTGTCAATAGAGTAAAATATTGTATTCATAAAATTATTATAAATCATATTGCATAGTTATGCAGATTCTCAGAAACACCTGCGTTATTACCTAAAAAAAAAAATCACACACAAACACAGACACACACATACATATACACACACACATATACACACACACATACACACACACACACACACATATATACACATATATCTGATCTCACCGAGCCGTGCCTGCAGAGCACCATCCCACTTGCCGTCCCCAGAACAAATCTGTCCGCTTCACACAAAATAATGCACAGCAAACACACACTAGCAACCAGATTTTACAATCATGCTAACCTACTGCTTTAAAATATATCACATGACATTTCTTCCAGAATAGAGTTATAAGATTATTTATGCTTGTCAATCAGATGAATTAAATGAGTTATAGTAAAGTATATGTTTGGGACACAAGTTTTTAACACAGATTATTATGCTACTGTTAAGTAGATTTTCAAAAACATTTAAATAAATGTTTCATTTTCTATGCCTTCTAAAATAAGATATTTACTTGCTACAAGAAACTACATAATCTAAACTCATCATAACTGACACATTTTATGAATAGAGTATTTTTCCTGAATCTGTGGTGTGTCAGTGTGGTAACCTTGTCAATGTTTATACTAACTGCTTTCAGTTTCTCTGTGAAAATTCTGTGAGTGAAGCTTCTGAGGAAACTCATGGATACTGTGCATGAGACAGCCCACATCCCAGATTGTCTCCCTTAACATTTTGGCGGGAAACTTATTAAAACTTGTGGCAAACATTCATTTTGTCAATAGAGTAAAACATTGTATTCATAGAAATCATTACAAATCATATTGGATAGCCATGCAGACTCTCAGAAAAAAAGCCATCACACTCACACACACACATATATATATATATATATATATATATATATATATATATATATATATATATATGATCTCACTGAGTTGTGTCCTTGCAGAGCACCATCCCACTTGCTGTCCCCAGAATAAATCTGTCTGCTTTATACAAAACAATGCACAGCAAACACATATTGGTAACCAGATTTTACAATCATGCTAACCTACTGCTTTAAAATATATCACATGACATTTCTTCCAGAATAGAGTTATAAGATTATTTATGTTTGTCAATCAGATGAATTAAATGAGTTATAGTAAAGTATATGTTTGGAACACAAATTTTTAACACAGATTATTATGCTGCTGTTAAGTAGATTTTCAAAAACATTTAAATAAATGTTTCATTTTTATGCCTTCTAAAATAAGACATTTACTTACTACAAGAAACTACATCATTTAAACTCATTATAACTGACATATTTTATGAACAGAGTATTTTCCTGAATCTGTGGTGTGTCAGTGTGATAACCTTGTCAATGTTTATACTAACTGCTTTCAGTTTCTCTGTGAGAATTCTGTGATTTGAAGATTCTGAGGTAACTCAAGGACATTGTGCATAAGACAGCCCACATCCCAGATTGTCTCTCAACATTTTGGCGGGAAACTTATTAAAAACTAGTGACAAACATTCATTTAGCAGTGTAAATGCATCTAAACATGACAGAACCTCCACAATGTATTCCACAGATCATCACAGCCTCTATGCAAGTGAAATTAAACTCAAAATTACCAACAAGCAATAAAACTCAGCATTCTTCTCCCAACTCAATTTTCATACAAATCCTATTATTCACTGTGCCCACACAGTCAAAAGCATTTCAATATATTAATAAAGAAAAAGAGAGCAGAAAATAAAAGGGAGTGAGGCAGAAATAAAAAAATGTAAGAGAAAGCTGTAAGAAGTATATACAATGGAATGTTACTTACTGTTTATATTAATAGAGTTAAAAATAAAACATATTATTTACTCTTATTTAGTTCTGATTATTATTAGTTAAAGCATGACAGATTATTTACAAACAAGCATAAGCAGTATAATCAAGGAAGTATAATTAGAAATAGCATTTGAAGAACTTATAAACTTTTACAAGAAATAAATATGTTATTATTCTATTAATGATATTTTCATTACTGTTCTCTCCTGCCCTCCCCACCCTTTACCCACTACATAATCTAAATAGAATGTCATTGTTTAAACAAAGAAAATAATAAAAGAAGAAGGAAAAAAAAAGATAAAGATAAAAAAAGTATCAAATTACTAACCTTACTTTTTTTCAGAAAGAAAAACAAATCGAGTCACAGCCTGCCATTAAATCCTCAGGCATTTTGACTGGTTATGAAACAAAACATTTCTTTGCACATAGAGAATAACTTTGATTAAATCTTTTCAAAATATTTGTGGCTTTCTGGAAATGCAGGAACTATATTCAAAAGATTAATAATGAACTAAAATGATGAGAGAGAAAAAAACATATAACAAATCATTTGTTTTTTAGTCTCTTCTTCTTCTCTGAAGTCTTCCAGGAAGCTTCAGTTGCCAATCTCTTTAATGAAGAACTAGCCCATTCCATTTCTTCTATTTTATCCAAAATCCTTTTTCTTTGACAAACAGTAAAGCAGAGTCTAAATCATCGAAGACCTTAGGACCATCAGGAAGGAAGATTTTAAGCTTGGCAGGAAACAGAAGGTATGTTTTAAACTGTGCTTTTTAAGCTCCCTTATTAGTGGCAGAAAAACTTTTCTTTTAGCAATTACCATGGAAGAATAGTCATTGTCAAAATGCACAGTTGTCTCATTAAACTTAACAGGAGCTTTAGCCCAAGCAGATTTAAGAACCATCTCTTTATCAAAGATGATAGAAATCTAACTATAACTGATCTAGGATAGTTTTTGTTAGAGTTGGTATTAGCTATAGATCTATGTGCTCTTCGATACCAAAGAGAATGCTTCTGGTAAATCTAAAGTTTTAGGAGCCATGTTGTTAAAAAGAAGTAATATTGTTACCTTCAATATTTTCTGGCAGTCCAAAAATCCTAATGTTATTGCCTAGATCTATTTTCCAGGTCATCCAGCTTTGTTTGTAAATGTGTATTTTGTTTCAGCAGAAACTCAATGTTGATTTCCTCTTCTTGTATTTCATTTTCCATGTCATTCACAGCTTCTTCTATGCCTGTCATCTGGATCTTCTGTTGTTGCAGGTCCATATGTAACAAGTCTATTTGTTTTGTAGTTTTTCTATGAAAGTGTCTATTTTAGTATCCATTTTATCCATCTTAGCAGTAAGTTGCTGGACTATAATTATCAGAGACTGAAGTTCTTTCTTGATGCTGGAGTCTTGAGAATTTGTCTTACTGGAACTCATTTCAGACTGATAAACTGACAGGAAAATTTCCAAAGTAATTTCTGACAGGAATATTAAGATTTCCTTTCTTTTTTAGATATAGTTCAAGAACTATATAAAACAAACATATTTAGAAAGAAAATTACTTCAAGAATTAATTTTTTAAGTAATTAATTCCTGTCAATGTAATGAAATTGGTGGAGCTGAAGAAATCTGCTGCTATCCTGTGTTCATCCTTGGCCACGCCCCCAGCAAACAAATTCTGAAGTCGTCCAATGTTTGTAGATTTTCTTGTGCTGTCATATTTCACAAATATAATTAATGCTTTGTAATCCCACATTAAGTTACTGATTATATTACTGTTCTTCTCCATCACCCAAATCCTGTCGCTGCTTCATTTCCAACGTACTCTCGATTCTTCCAGTCAATTCTTGTGCTCTCTTCCTTCTCTCCAACATTTTCCGTTGAAATACTGGAAAAAGTTTCACAGGTGCAGTCTCACTGTGGTCTTTTTATTACCAGAGGTCTGTTTCATAGCTCAGTTTTTGTTGGACAAACTTTTGCATTTCCTCCTTAGCAAGCACTTCATCAAAAAATTATTTTTGTCCCTCCAGGGAAGAATAATTTAAAGATAGCTGGATACAGCAGTTTGAATCTCACACCTGCATCTCGGCATTCTCTTAACGGAGGGATGAATTTACTTATCTTTTGCCTGGTGTACAATCAGCAATCATTCTCCACAAATACTCTGCTCTCACCTAATTTTAGTATTTTGTCCTTCTGGCACAGATTTGACAAAATCAATTCTTTCTACTGGTAGGATTGCATCCTTACTATTAAAGGTCTAGGTTGCTTTCTTATAGCTAGATTTGGGGCATACACACAATGTGACTGTTCAACAAACAAGTCTTGCTCTGGAATATCAGTCCAGTTGCTTATTTGTGCTGACATAAATTTAATGCAGTCTGATACTTACAGCTTCTCTGGTATAGCTGAATATCTCAAGTTTTCTCTACGTGCTCTGTCCTCTAATTCTATTATTTGTTTGGAACATCTTTTCCTGAGCAGTCTCATTCAGTCAGCCTTTTCTTCATTTCAACCTCTGCTTTTTGCAGCTTTATCATCTCATCTGAATATTTGTTTAAAGCTTCTTCCATTTGTTCCAGCCTTTTGTTGTTTGTGTTATTATACTCTATCAGTGTTTTGTTTATTTTAACCAGGTCAATATGCAGTTGTCTTATATTATCCTGTAGATTACGGGAAGTTGTGTCTGAAGGTTGTGTTACTTTTTGCTTAACAGCTGCAGAACTCTCCCTAGTCAGTGTTTCTTCCTCACTTTAGCTGATTTTTTTTCCAGGTCTTCTCTATTTCTTTACTCCTGGCATCTAGGCAGTATACTTAATAGCCAGTTACTGAAATTCACCCATAAACACAAGTCTACTGGCCTTCTCTGCTGAGTTTCTGTTTTCACACTGAGAGAACTAAAAACAAGCTGTTACTCAGTGTGCAGCCATCTTGGAACCCCACTACTCTTTCTTTTGTGTACTTATCTGCAAGATCATTCACACTGAAAGACATTACAGAAAGCATCATTTTCTTACATAGTTATTACCACCTTTTATGCATAATTGCTTTTTTGTTAATTATCTAGTTCTAACTTTATGTTACATGCATTTACTGTTTGGTAGGTTGATCTTTTATATATAGTTGCTTCTTGTCATACCCATTTGATCCTGTGTCACAAGTTAGAGAACATTTTGTTACATTGAAAGCCCTCAAAAAAACTCCCCCAATATCCCCTAAAACCTATTAATTTAATAACACACACAACTCTGTATGTCTTCAAACACTGAAGTTTTCATTTCCTAATAAGAACAAAAGTTCTAAACTGACAGCCACACAAACAGGCTAGAGTTAACCAAAAAGACTAAGAAGCATGGTACAGCCTGTGCTTTTAATAAGTGCGATCTTATTTTGTCACGGAAAACACTTGAATGCTTTCAGCCAAGAAATTTCTCTTTTATCAGATTGTCTTCTAGTGACCTGCAAACCAGACACAAACCTGTTAAAGATACCTTATCAGAAAAATGCCTTATAGTACTTAATATTCTTTTCCATTTACATGCTTTGTAATAAACTTGTTACTGGATAAAGCCTAGGGTCTCTACCTAGTCATTTCCCTATGCAATAATGTGAAAAAGTACACAGATTTTTCTTTTGTAATGCTTTCTTAACCAGATCTCCTCTATCCCCCTACCCCCTTTTTTTTACATTGTAGTACCTACATTTCTTAAAACAGAACAAAGAAAAAGACAGAAGGGAGAAAAAAGCACCTGTTTATATTAATATTCTGTTGCATAAAAAAAAATGAGAAAATTTTACTTCAAATGGTAACTGGTTTTGTCTGATCTTTTACAGCTCTCCCAGCTGGGAAAACCCCTTAATGCCTTCAGAGAACATTATATCCTAGCCAATTTCTCTTTTCTTTTTTTTTTCCTCAGCCAATCACTCCCCACCAGACTGCAGTCAGTTTCTCTTTATCAGATTGTCTCCATATGAGAACCAGGCAGCCAGTTTGTCTTTATCACACTGTTGCCATGGATACATGAAGACCAGCTGGAGAATTGTTACTGAACTTGCATGTATTTGTTAGAAAAAAGCCTCATAATTTTCTATGTTAAACAAATAACATATAATATTCAATGCTGATTTTCATTTATTTACTTGCTCTCTCTCAAAACTTGTCATTAAATCAATCTAAGGTAGTTACTCTAGTCATTCCTCCATGCAAGAATGAAAAAAAGCACATTAATTTTCTTATATCATGCTTTTACCCAGGCTTTTTTTTTTTTTGTTACATTTCAGTGCCTACATTTCTAAAAACTGAACAAAGAGAGAGAGAAGGGGGACAGAAAACAAAAAAAAAATAGCAGCACCTGTTTACAATCCCCATTACACTTAACAATAACTGAAAAAACTTTACTTTACAGCACGTAAAGAAAACATGCCATAAAATGAATACTATTTAGGGAAAAAGTCTACTTATAGTTCACTGTCTCCCCTCCTCTTCCCCTCTCCTACATTCAGCTAAAATGTTATGCAAAGGTTCAATTCATTTATTCATATAGGTTTAGAATTAATATTTCACATTAAGTACGACTTACTATGACAACTGTATAAAAACTGCATTATTGACTGAAGTGTTAAGTTGATATTTCCATAACTTTCCAACATATGCATTTCTGCTGACAAGTGTTAACTGAGACATCTATATGAAACTCAATAAACTACTGACTTACTTAGGTAGGCTTGCAGTCTGAAGCTTATCCCAGTCAATGCTACAAAATGAATACAAAAAAAAACAGAATATATTAATGTTGTTTATGGAGAAACAGTCTGTTAAAGACTATTGGCTTAAAAATACTAATAAATAAAATAGAAAACATTTTGGTCAAGCAAACAAACATCATTTGAGAGACTTATCTATTTTAAAATTAATATTGATAAGCAATGCACAAAACTGCAACATATGTGTATTCTAGTCAACATATCTGGTGTAGATTCATAGCTTTTAAAAGAAAATGTATTGAGAAATGGGCAAGATAACAGAACTTTGCTGAACATGAGATTTTCTTTTTCTAAAAAGATATGTATTGCTGACGTAGTATGTCAGATCTGGTTAAAAGCAGGCACCAGATTCAGTAAAGTCCACACTAAGTATACATAAAGTGTACATGATATGTATTCAATAAAATTCTTATCACATTTTTTGTGCTTTCTAGTCACTCAGAAAGATTACACTAGGGGGCATGGCCAAGATGCCAGTCTGATAGCAGCAGAAATCCAGAGCTCTGCTTAGACTTTAATATCCTGACAGGAAATACACTTTAATTTTTAGAAAAATCTAACTAAAAGTATACTAAAAGTTAGATTAACATAGACTCTATTATTTTCTAAAAATTAATATATAGTCAAGAGAATTTTTTAATTATTCCTGTCAAGAAGTTTTCTACTGGAGATACCAAATGTTGAGCGATTTCGTAAGAACAATGTCAAACTTCTTCAGAACACAGTTTAAAATTGCAATTAAGTCACATGACTAAAAATTCCACCCCTCAATTAATCCTTAAAAGAATACATACATCCAGTATAAAATTGCATACATATAAACACCTACACATATGAACACCTTGCCTATCTTTGAAATCTAGCATCAAAATTCCTACTTACAAATACCCCCATATGTACAAGCCCTTAGGCAAACACAAATTCAGCTTTTAATTTTAAAATACTATTTATAGTAATAGATTCATTTAAACCAGGGGGGTACAGTGGCATTACTCCTTAGCTGCCAAATCAGTTCTTTATATTCAAGTAAAATTTCATGTGCCCCCCACCCCCAGTAAAAACCTAAAAAGGTTGTGCCTAAAAACTAACTTTTTCTATACAAGAATATTTAAAAGAATGCGTAGGAAACCTGATATGTTTTGCTAATGCATTTTTGTCATCCAGCTTGTGAATATCATAATGACAAAGTTTCTACCACTGTGGCACTTCTGCACATGATATTGGGAAACTATATAATTTTTGAAAATAAATTGTTTCACCAGTTAAAAGGGGTAGCGATGGGGGCAGTTTGTGCCCCTACATTTGCCAATATTGTATTGGCCAACTGGGAGAGAGAACAGATATTTAACTCAAATTTTAGCAGATGTTGGACATTTTATGGACGCTTCTCGGATGACAGTCATTTTTTTGGGTAGAGTGTAGAGAAAGGTTAAACAAATTCTTCGAATTTTTTAACTCAAGCACTACTTCCTTCAATTTACTATGGAGGTAGATGCAGATATACTGCATTATCTTGATGTTTTGATTGTTAAAAACAGGGTGAAGAGATTTGAATCCAATCTCTATAGAAACCCACCTATTTGAATGCCCTATTGTACTACAAAAGTTTTTACCCAGTTAATCAAAATAAATCATTAGTGAAAGGGCAAATGGTAAGGTTGGCCCGTATGGTAGTGATGATGTAGTCTTTGTGGAACAATGCACAGTTTTGAAAGAAATGTTGCTGAATAGGGGTTACCCCTATGGTTCCTTGACAGTATTATTAACGAGGTTATCAGGAAAAGACAGGAAGGAACGCATGTCCCCCTGCTAGGAATGAATCCAGAAGGGGACTGTCTCATGGGGGGGGGGGGGCAAGAGACATGAAAGTATCAATTTTCATCGTGCTTTGATTTTAACTTATAACATACATTTTGATGGCATAAAGAATATTATTAACCACAACTAGACCATTTTTAGAGCTGATGGAGAGTATCTTGAAAAAACTGGGCACAAACCAAATGTGGTGTACAAAAAGGATTTGTGCTTTAAATCCATGCTTGAGAGATGTAGGAAGGGTTTACAGGGTGAGCCCATGAATAAGTGTGGCCACTGTAGCCAGTGTAGATTTATCAAGGAAGGTGAAGAAGTATCTATACCTAGGTGGGGGAACATGTATTTTAAACATAGATTGAACTGTCATAGTACTAATATGGTGTATATAGCTTTGTGCCAACAATGCATTTAATTTTAAATAGGTAAAACTAAGAACAAGTTTAAAAAAAGGATTTACCAACACCAATATGATATTCACAAGCTGGATGACAAAAATGCATTAGCCAAACATATTATCAGGTTTCCCACGCATTCTAAGTATTCTTGTATAGAAAAAGTTAGTTTTGACTGGGGGGGGGGCGGCACATGAAATTTTACTTGAATATAAAGAACTGATTTGGCAACTAAGGAGTAATGCCACTGTACCCCCTGGTTTAAATGAATCTATTACTATAAATAGTATTTTAAAATTAAAAGTTGAATTTGTGTTTTCCTAAGGACTTGTACAGATGAGGGTATTTGTAAATAGGAATTTTGATGCTAGATTTCAAAGACAGGCAAGGGTTTGTGTGTGTAGGTGTTTATATGTATACAACTTTATATTGGATTTATGTATTGTTTTAAGGATTAATTGGGGGGTGGAATTTTTAGTCATTTGACAATTGCAGTATTTAAGCTTAACTGGGATTTTAAACTGTGTTCTGAAGAAGTTTGACACTCTTCACACAAAAGCGCACATTTGGAATAAACTGGTGCTTGGTGACGTTTTTTGCTTCATTAATTTGTTTTTCAAAGTTTTGTTTTTTGTTTTCTACTGGAATCTCAAGATGAGCAACTCGAAGAACTCACACCAGGAGAGTGCAGTGAAGAAAGAACTACATCTTATAATAACAAACATCCAAGAGCTGTCACTAAAATGGACAAATTCGAAAACAAAATGGATATTATCAAACAAGAATGCAGTAAACAACTGGAACTTCTAAATGGAATGGTAAAAAAAAAAAAACAGTCTGAACAGATTCTTGCCTTAGAGGAAACAGTAACTGACCTAGATGCTAGAGTGACAGAAAATGAACATCAAAATGAATTTCTTCTGAAACAAAACACCAGGCTGATTGAGAAAATGGAAAGCCTTGAAAGTAGATCAAAGAGGAATAACATAAGAATATATGGAATTCCTGAGAAAGAAGAGAATGCTAACATGATTCAATTCCTCAATAAGTGGTTTCCATCAGCACTACACATGCCTGAATCCCTCTCTTTTGGAACTGAGAAGGCTCATCAGTCCTTGGCAAATCCAGCTTAATCTCTTTCATCTAACCCCAGGCCTATAATAGTTAGATTTCTTTCCTGACAAGACAAGGACTTAGTGCTGAAATCATCTTGGACTAATTCCCCTATCAAGATGGGTGAAAAGTCACTCATTTTGACAATGACTGCACCTCTACAGACATATCCAGAAGAAAGTAGTGTTCCTCTAAGTCCTTGAAAAAAAACAATATTAAAGCTCAAATTATTTTTCCTGCAAGAATAAAAATCACCTTGCTAGAAGGAGTGAAGAACTTTGATTCCCTACAAGAAGCTGTAGGACTTATCTAATAGAAGAAAATACTGTCGGACATAGAAGAAATGGAATGGTCATCCCAGAGTTTGAAAAGACGGGCAACAAAAAATGGATGGTCTGTGAAGGAAAGAGCAAACAAAACTAAGAAACTAAAGGACAAATGAATAAATTCCTTCTAATTTTAAATGCTTTGATTTATGAATCATAATATATTTGATTTATGCTGTAAGGTACTGTGATTTATGAATCATAATATTTGAGTCTGGAAAGTCTCTATGCTTGTAAGGTACTGTGAATCATTTTTATTATTAACTTTCTATTTTCCTTTCTATAGCTACTTCCTCTAATTACATATACTGCTAAGTATTTAAATAACATTCTCTCTCTTTCTCTCTCTCTTCTTTCGTCCTATTCTTTTTTGTTACCAATGTTCCTTTTCTCTCTTTTCCCCATTCCCTTTTAAATAACTACAAATGATGTATGTCTTCTAATTCTTCAGTAATAGTATAATTGGACTTAATACCGAAGTGTATTTTTTTCTAGTGGGTCAGTGGTGGGGTAACAAGGTGTTTCTGATTAGTGTTTCTAACTAGATGTTTTAGACTCTTTGTTTAGATGCATTTAAACATTAATACAGCACATTAATGGTGTTGTATAGACAGCTAAATATAAGTTTTATATATATATATATATATATATATATATATATATATATATATATATATATATATATACATACATACACACATACACTAGGTTCCCTTTTTTACTGGGGGGGGGGTAAATGACTGAAATGCTGTAACATGATTTCTGATTTGAGGCAACTGTTACTTCTAAATAGCTGTTTTTATATAAAAGGGTTAATTGTTTTCATGATGTTGAAAGTTTTGTGGGGAAACTGGTTGCCTTTCTCATTGTGGAGATTTATGACATGCACTGACAAGGCAGCTTGCGTGTTTTTTTTTTTTTTTTTTTTTTTGCTTTCTGTGAACTCAAACCTTCAGGATTTGAATTTCCCACCGAAAATGCTTTTTTTCTTCAGTAGAGACAACTGCTACTGTGCATAAGCCTATTTAGACACTTTTAACAAGTTTATGAAGCTGCAGCTTGAAGAAACAACAGTGATGACATCATTTGACCTTTTGAACTTGTTAAATGGTTGTAGTTAGAATTCTTTTCTCTTAAAATTCTGTTAGCCTTCACTACATACTTTAAATGGTAAATAATTAGTTATGATAAAAGTGTTTAACTCCTTTGAAAATGACAATGTTCACTTATAGATGCATACATTCTGCAGATTCGATGACACTATTAGTAACTAAATGACATCATGTGAACTAGGAGCTGCATTAGAAAACTCATTATGCATAATAGCATCAGACTTGTTATATAACTAAACTTTTAGTAACTAAACAGAGGGTTGTGAGGTCCCCCCCCCCCCACTTACCTGATGAAAGGTGGTCAACATAGATATTGTTAATACATGAGTAATATGTGTATAATTACAAAATATAATGGTTATGTTATAATAAGTAATAAAACAATCTGGAGTAATTACGCCAAAAGCAACCAGATATCAAGACGAAAAAAGCTGAGATCGCACCCAGCAAAATTAGTGTACAAAACTCTATTTAACACTGCAGATACCACACGTTTCCGTCCATAGAACCATAGACTTCATCAGTAATACTTTAATTAAAACCATTCATTTTATATATCATGTGCAGGTGGTCACAGAAAGCAGTACCAGATGTGCCACTATCGTCCAATATGTTGAAACAGTGGAGAGGCAATAAAGTACTACTTTCAATCAGCACAATAAAAAGGTAGATTAAAAATCCTCGCTTTAACACCCTAAAACAGCATCAGCAACTTCTCACTTTTATGTTGTAATAAGTGTTACATATATTCAGCAAATCCTCACATGAAAAATGTTAGACAGATGACAGATAAAATGGCTAAATCATCTGTTTGTTGAAATGTCTTGGAAATAATGACAATCTCCTTAACATTCAGCTTCTAATGTTTATACATACTTTGATCTGAGGTGTATTTCTACCATATCTACGTATTAGAGGTGCTATTACCATATGTGACATTCATATAGCTTCAGATACATTAGACATTCTCATTCTAATGTATATTTCATGGATTCAGATTTCTTTAGTCGCTTTCATAATGCTTTTCCCTTTTTGTTTTTATACTATATTCTAAGCAGAGATGTATGTTGTTTGGTATTGGAGAGGTGGTGGTGGATGGATGGTTTATTTACGTTTTTAACTAAACCAGAAATGTTATGTTTCATGTACGTGTTTGTGAATAGTTTTGGGTTTTTGAAAGTAGTGCTTAATACATGATATGATATGCATCCACGAAAAGTAAGCTATTTCAAGTCAACATAGAAGAAAGGTCTTTCAGTTAGTAAAAACATGCACATTATAGTCAATGGCTTATAAATGTTTATCATTAAATATTAATGGTCTGAACAATAACGTCAAAAGAGCTGGTTTGCTTAAATATATCAAAATGCATAAAGCCCAGATCATCTTTTTATAAGAAACCCATCTATTAAAAAAACATCTATAAAAATACTCATTTAATGGCTATACCATTCTGGCTGACTCATGTTTTAAGACTAAGACTCTTATTCTATGGAAGAATACTTATACTATGCCAAGAATTATAGATACAATTTCAGATAAAGATGGGATGCTAAGCATGGTTATTTTGGAAATTAATAGGAAGTATTAAACTTTGATTAATATATACTGGATACCAGTACTGAGTACTAAATATGTTGACAAATATCTGGACCCGATTACTTTAAATGCAAAAAGGGGGCGTTATAGCATCAGGTGATTTTTCACTGTCTATTATTAGGCAATGATACTTCTAAAAATGGTAAAATAAAACTAACATCTCAAGCCAAGAAGTTAAATGACTTTACAAACAAGATGAACCTTAAAGACATACATGGTCTAAGAGAACATTATTCCTTATTCTATACTCACTATTCATATCGGTTTGGTACACAAACATTGATAAGGTCTTTGTATCAAATAATATATACTCTAAAATAAGTGACGTATCTATAATGACTTGTCCACTTTCAGACCATAATGCTATAAACTTTATATTAACTACGCATACAGATGATTTAAGATTTCTACAGAGAATTCCTGCTTACATAACTAAGTTAAAAGACTTTAGTGGAAACAAATGATAATGGTGAAGTGACTGACACTATACTATGGGACACCTTTAAAGCTTTATATATATATATATATATATATATATATATATATATATATATATATATATATATATATATATATATATATATATATATCTAGTAGAATAAAATCTTATCTTAAAAAAAGGAGCGAGTGGGACAATGAACTTTTAGACTTAAAAAAAACAGACAAGATAAAAATGGACGCAAAACCAAATAAAGTAGCACATAATGAAATTACTAAGTTAAATCAAAAATACTTAGAAGTTCTGAATCATAAGGTAGCCATAAACCTGGAAAATTTAAATTACAATCTTATGTTGCAAATCCCAAATAGCTACATAAAATAACGGGAAGATCCAAAAAAAATAAACAATTAAAATCTTATTAATAAGATTAAATATAAAAGTGATGGTTCAGTTAAGAGTATATCTAACTTAATGGGCATATTAGAAATGTTCAAAAGCTACTATAAAGATTTAAATAATACCACATTTGGAGACAAATAATGCAATAAATACTTTTACTCAAGAAACTATAACTACTAAGGTGTCAATGTAACAAAATAACATATTAAATAAACAAATAACACCAACAGAAGTGAAAGAGCAAATAAAAAAATAAAGGATAATAAAGCTCCAGGACTGGCTGGAATAATTCCTGAACTATGTAAGATTTTTCCTAAATATATAATAAAGAAAATGATGAGTGCCTTTACTATGGTTAAGCAAAAATGTATAACATCCCCATCGTGGAAATACTGAATTATCTCCCCCATATTAAAACAAGGTAAGGACCCCAAATCCTGTGATTTACATAGACCAATTTCATTACTAAACACTGATTATAAAATTTGAAAAAAATATATGGCTCTCTACATGGAGCTTTGCTTACTCTACTACTTGCTTGCTTGCTGGAGCTTACTTGCTGTGGGATGGATGTGAGGTGTTCTTAAGACACTCAGTCTTGCTGGCTGGATTCTGCTAAAATTCAAAGTCTTGTTATATTTGCATTCACAGTCTGCCGCATACAGAAACTTGCAGAATATACACTGATGAGAGAATATACTTTGCAGCACTTGTCTTTAAGAGCAGTAACCAATAACTTTTATAATAAATCAAACTGGACAAACGTTGCAGCTTAAAATACTGTTCCAACTGTACTTCTCATATAGTACAGATGATGTGAGAGATATAACATTTACCTTAGGACAAATGAGTCCCTACCATACCTCTAACATAACTGGATTTATACAGCTCTTTATATACAGTTTTAGTCCTTGGTATTCTATTTTGGAGAATTGCTTATCCTGTAGAAACAATACTAAGCTTCCTTGTTTAACAATGTCTTGTAAGAGACCAGCTTTTCTGACAGTGTGAATATCCTGTAACAGTGTCCTGTTGTTCATGCAAAAAAACATATTTTTGAGGAAACACATTGTTCTGTATTCTATTTGGATCTGTGTATAAAAACATCTGTTCTTGTGCCAATGCTAATAAGTATATCCTGTTTTCCATGCAGAAAAACATATTTTTGAAGAAACACATTGTCACAGTGTCATAAACATATCCTGTTGTTTTAGGAAACAGTGTCCATCCTGTTATTTTAGGAAACATATTGTGTCCATTTTTTTATATGCAGAAAAACATGTCAGTGTTCTTTAAAAGCAGATTTTGCATTTTTGCTCTTGCATACATCCTGTTTTTAAGTCTGTAAGGGAAAAATGTCCATTCAGCAGATTCCTTTTCCAAGCCATGGTCATTTAGTATGACTGCTGATCACATATTACTAAACTCTGTTTCTGCATTTAAGCAAGCCTTTTCTTTCAGCATATTTACAACATAATTAATTTCAGACTAATATTAATAAAATCTAACAATTCCCTCTGTTTTTAAACATACTCAAAACATTTTATATAGAAAAAACATAAACAAACCTTTAGTTTGATACAACAAATCAAAATGCAATTTTACATAGTTAATACAATGATATTAAAGTATTACTACCAAAACTGAATGTATTTAACAACTTTTTCTTTTGCAGACCATTCTGTGAAAATATTTTATCAGTTATGAGCTGTGTCTGCTTTAGTTTAACTTGATCAATTTATTCGTTTGTAATCACAGAATTTAATTTATGACTTAGAACTGTTCCATTAACTCTTTGCAACTGTTGAATTAACTATAAGAGATAATAACTATGTGCTACTGCAAGCATTTATACACTGCTGAAAATATACAGTTTCAATGTCATTTTAACCATAACATTGTGATCATGTCTTTGAACTGCTCATTAACATCTTGGTTGAATACTGAACTGGGCTTAGATAATAAATATTTGAAAGCAATTATTTTACTGGGGTAAAACCAGTGATATTACAACTTGACAAATTACTTTTGAACTTATTACAATGTATCCTGATCAGTATGTATTTACACAGAGTGTTTGCTATTTATGCATTTCAATCTAGTAGGTATCCTGGACCCATTGTTTTCTTTAAATATGTTTTTTTCACACATATTCATTACTAGACATTAATTTCATTTGTACTGAATTTTTCTGCATTTGTACATACAAAGACTATCATTTATACTGAAATTTTCTACATTTGTACATACAAAGACTGTAAAGTACATTTAGTCAAATCTTACAAATTTAATAACATTAATATTAAGCAAACTCTTGGAAAATGTTTATGTCTCTTTAGAAATATCTAGTGGAATTGATACCATATCCATATGTCCTGT